>NW_027008776.1:0-73449 GCF_036934945.1 Oncorhynchus masou masou
ACAGTAAACAGGATAATAACTAGGTTATCAACAGTCTATAATGTTGTGATATTACAGTAAACAGGATAATAACTAGGGTATCAACAGCCTATAATGTTGTGATATTACAGTGAACAGGATAATAACGAGGGTATCAACAGCCTATAATGTTGTGATATTACAGTGAACAGGATAATAACGAGGGTATCAACAGCCTATAATGTTGTGATATTACAGTAAACAGGATAATAACTAGGGTATCAACAGCCTATAATGTTGTGATATTACAGTAAACAGGATAATAACTAGGGAATCAACAGCCTATAATGTTGTGATATTACAGTAAACAGGATAATAACTAGGGTATCAACAGCCTATAATGTTGTGATATTACAGTAAACATGATAATAACTAGGGTATCAACAGCCTATAATGTTGTGATATTACAGTAAACATGATAATAACTAGGGTATCAACAGCCTATAATGTTGTGATATTACAGTAAACAGGATAATAACTAGGGTATCAACAGCCTATAATGTTGTGATATTACAGTAAACATGATAATAACTAGGATATCATTATTCGCCAGTTCCGCTACCAAGGACTGTGGGCTCTCCTTCGCCGTGGCCGACGTGAGTGAAACATTTAAACGTGTTAACCCTCGCAAGGCTGCCGGTCCAGATGGCATCCCTAGCCGCGTCCTCTGAGCATGCGCAGACCAGCTGGCTGGTTTGTTTACAGGCATATTCAATCTCTCCATATCACAGTCTGTTGTCCCCATATGCTACAAGTTGGCCACCATTGTTCCTGTACCCAAGGTGGCAAAGGCACCTGAACTTAATGACTATCGCCCTGTAGCACTCACCTCTGTCATCATGAAGTGCTTTGCGAGACTAGTCAAGGATCATATCACCTCCACCTTACCTGTCACCCTAGACCCTTTTCAGTTTGCTTACCGCCCCAATAGATCCACAGACGATGCAATTGCCATCACTTTGCACACTGCCCTATCCCATCTGGACAAGAGGAATACCTATGTAAGAATGCTCGTCATTGACTACAGCTCAGCATTTAACACCATAGTACCCTCGAAACAACATCTCCACTTCGTTTATTCTCAACACTGGGGCCCCACAAGGGTGCGTGCTCAGCCCCCTGCTGTACTCCCTGTTCACCCATGACTGCGTGGCCAAGCACGCCTCCAACTCAATCATCAAGTTTGCAGACGACACAACAGTAGTAGGCTTGATTACCAACAATGACGAGACAGCCTACAGGAAGGAGGTGAGGGCCCTCGGAGTGTGGTGCCTGAAAAACAACCTCTCACTCAACGTCAACGAAACAAAGTAGATGATCGTGGACTTCAGGAAACAGCAGAGGGAGCACCCCCCATCAACATCGACAGGACCGCAGTGGAGAAGGTGGAAAGCTTCAAGTTCCTTTACGTACACATCACTGACTAACAGAATTGGTCCACCCACACAGACAGTGTGGTGAAGAAGGTGCAACAGAGCCTCTTCAACCTCAGGAGGCTAAAGAAATTTGTCTTGTCACCTAAATCACTCACAAATTTTAACAGATTTTAACAGCAATTGAAAGCATCCCGTTGGGCTGAATCACCACCTGGTACGGCAACTGCACCACCAGCAACCGCAAGGCTCTCCAGAGGGTGGTGTGGTCTGCCCAACGCATTACCGGGGTCAAACTACCCGCCCTCCAGGACATCGACAGCACCTGATGTCACAGGAAGGCCAAAAATATCGCCAAGGACAACAACCACCCGAGCCACTGCCTGTTCACCCCGCTATCATCCAGAAGGCGAGGTCAGTACAGGTGCATCAAAGTAGAAACTGAGAGACTGAAAAACAGCTTCTATCTCAAGGCCATCAGACTGTAAAACAGCCATCACTAGCACATTAGAGGCTGCTGCCTATAGGCATAGACTAGGAATCACTGGCCAATTTAAGGAATGGGATAACTCATCTCATATGTGTATACTGTATTCTATACTATTTTACCGTATCTTAGTCACTTAATAATGCTTACATATATTGCATTACTCATCTCATATGTATACACTGTTATTCTATACTATTCTACTGTATCTTAGTTCATTCTGCTGTGACATCGCTCGTCCATATGTATAAGGTCTTAAATCATTCCTTACCTAGATTTGTGTGTATTGGGTATATGTTGTGTAATTTGTTAGATATTACTTGTTAGATATTACTGCACTGTCGGAGCTAGAAACACAAGCATTTCGCTACACCTGCAACAACAACAACTGCTAATCACTCTCAAAGCTGATCCGTATCCACCATGTTCTAATCTATCAAAGCTGATCCGTATCCACCATGTTCTAATCTATCAAAGCTGATCCGTATCCACCATGTTCTAATCTATCAAAGCTGATCCGTATCCACCATGTTCTAATCTATCAAAGCTGATCCGTATCCACCATGTTCTAATCTATCAAAGCTGATCCGTATCCACCATGTCCTAATCTATCAAAGCTGATCCGTATCCACCATGTCTTAGATCCATCAAAGCTGATCCGTATCCACCATGTTCTAATCTATCAAAGCTGATCCGTATCCACCATGTTCTAATCTATCAAAGCTGAGCCGTATCCACCATGTTCTAATCTATCAAAGCTGATCCATATCCACCATGTTCTAATCTATCAAAGCTGATCCGTATCCACCATGTTCTAATCTATCAAAGCTGATCCGTATCCACCATGTTCTAATCTATCAAAGCTGATCCGTATCCACCATGTTCTAATCTATCAAAGCTGATCCATATCCACCATGTTCTAATCTATCAAAGCTGATCCGTATCCACCATGTTCTAATCTATCAAAGCTGATCCGTATCCACCATGTTCTAATCTATCAAAGCTGATCCGTATCCACCATGTTCTAATCTATCAAAGCGGATCCGTATCCACCATGTTCTAATCTATCAAAGCTGATCCGTATCCACCATGTTCTAATCTATCAAAGCTGATCCGTATCCACCATGTTCTAATCTATCAAAGCTGATCCGTATCCACCATGTTCTAATCTATCAAAGCTGATCCGTATCCACCATGTTCTAATCTAGCAAAGCTGATCCGTATCCACCATGTTCTAATCTATCAAAGCTGATCCGTATCCACCATGTTCTAATCTATCAAAGCTGATCCATATCCACCATGTCTGAGATCTATAAAAGGGAAATGAAGCACAATATGAAAACAGCACAAGACAAGCCGGTCGTGTACAGCTCACGTCAGAAGAACCCACGGCCCTATTGACGATATCTCTCCAAAAGCTCTCCAACCTGATGAGTCTTCAGGGCTGTTTAAAATCCTTACCTTTCACTATTACAGGCTGCTGTGCTGTCCAATCATTGTCCTGTCGGTCTCAATACAGAGCTCTATAGGAGAGTGGGACTGGACACTTCCTGCAGTAGGAGGATATGTCCCAAATGGCACCCTATTCCCTACATAGTGCCCTGTTGGCCCTGGTCAAATGTAGTGCACTACATAGGGAATAGGTTGTCATTTGGGAGACACCTTGTGAGGAACACTACTCTGTTATTGTACCCTTGGATGATGTCATCGTCGAGGGTGATTGAGATGTTATCAGGCCGTCTCGTGTTTTCTCTGCTGTTTCACAAGGCCTTCTGAGAAGCAGGAGACACATTTTTGAACGACAATCCTAAACCCAAAAGCTGAAGCAAATGAAAGACGTGTTTTTCACCTACAGGTAACATTCTGAGTATGTTGTCTATCAGCTCCATATCACCAGGTAACAATCTGAGAATGTTGTCTATCAGCACCATATCACCAGGTAACACTGAGTATGTTGTCTAACACTAGCAGCACCATATCACCAGGTAACATTCTGAGAATGTTGTCTATCAGCACCATATCACCAGGTAACATTCTGAGTATGTTGTCTAGCAGCACCATATCACCAGGTAACATTCTGAGAATGTTGTCTATCAGCACCATATCACCAGGTAACATTCTGACTATGTTGTCTAGCAGCACCATATCACCAGGTAACATTCTGACTATGTTGTCTATCACTAGCAGCACCATATCACCAGGTAACACTGTGTATGTTGTCTAGCAGCACCATATCACCAGGTAACACTGAGTATGTTGTCTATCACTAGCAGCACCATATCACCAGCTGACATTCTGAGTATGTTGTCTAACACTAGCAGCACCATACCACCAGGTAACATTCTGAGTATGTTGTCTAGCAGCACCATATCACCAGGTAACACTGAGTATGTTGTCTATCAGCACCATACCACCAGGTAACACTGAGTATGTTGTCTAGCAGCACCATACCACCAGGTAACACTGAGTATGTTGTCTAGCAGCACCATATCACCAGGTAACACTGAGTATGTTGTCTATCACTAGCAGCACCATATCACCAGGTAACATTCTGAGTATGTTGTCTAGAAGCACCATATCACCAGGTAACATTCTGAGTATGTTGTCTAGCATCACCATATCACCAGGTAACACTGAGTATGTTGTCTAGCAGCACCATACCACCAGGTAACACTGAGTATGTTGTCTAGCAGCACCATATCACCAGGTAACACTGAGTATGTTGTCTAGCAGCACCATATCACCAGGTAACATTCTGACTATGTTGTCTATCACTAGCAGCACCATATCACCAGGTAACACTGAGTATGTTGTCTATCACTAGCAGCACCATATCACCAGGTAACACTGAGTATGTTGTCTAGCAGCACCATACCACCAGGTAACACTGAGTATGTTGTCTAGCAGCACCATACCACCAGGTAACACTGAGTATGTTGTCTAGCAGCACCATATCACCAGGTAACACTGAGTATGTTGTCTATCACTAGCAGCACCATATCACCAGGTAACACTGAGTATGTTGTCTAGCAGCACCATACCACCAGGTAACACTGAGTATGTTGTCTATCAGCACCATACCACCAGGTAACACTGAGTATGTTGTCTATCACTAGCAGCACCATACCACCAGGTAACACTGAGTATGTTGTCTAGCAGCACCATATCACCAGGTAACACTGAGTATGTTGTCTAGCAGCACCATACCACCAGGTAACACTGAGTATGTTGTCTAGCAGCACCATACCACCAGGTAACACTGAGTATGTTGTCTAACACTAGCAGCACCATATCACCAGGTAACACTGAGTATGTTGTCTAACATCGCCACTGTAACACTGTGTATGTGTAAATGTACTTGGTAAATAAAGGTGATTCTGAAAAGAACACGTTTGCTTTTTTCTACGGAACCTTTATTTTTTATATAAATTGAATGTTCTAGAATAGTTCCAGTTTCACTTGGCGTTTCCATGTACCATCATGGGCAGGCTTTCTATCACCACAATGGGAAGGAGAAAGAACAGGCTTTTCACCACTATCCCAGTTTAGTTTGACTGGTCAGTAATAATGACCCTTTAAAGGTCAAGACAGAGCAGTGGCATGGATAGTTGATTGATGGATAAATGATGGATAATGGATGCATGCTGGATGGATGAATGATGGATGCATGCTGGATGGATGAATGATGGACAATGGATGGATGCATGCTGGATGGATGAATGACGGACAATGGATGGATGAATGACAGACAATGGATGGATGCATGCTGGATGGATGATGGATAATTAATGATGGACGGACAATGGATGGATGGATGAATGATGGATGCATGCTGGATGGATGAATGACGGACAATGGATGGATGCATGCTGGATGGATGAATGACGGACAATAGGATGGATGAATGACGGACAATGGATGGATGCATGGTGGATGCATGCTGGATGGATGATGGACGAACAATGGATGGATGGATGGCTGAATGATGGATAATGGATGCTGGATGGATGATGGTCAATATGGAGAAGTGGAGCAGTCTTCCATGAGACAATCATTGAATCATATTATTAAACAATGTTTACCTCTTAGATTTTAATTTGTCAAATTAAATAGAAATAATAGGCTCTGTAACAGTGAACATTTACAAAACATTTACAAAAGTAAGAAGATATTGTATACAACATCATATTTACAAAGTCATGCTTAACATATAAAGAACCTTAACAGAACATCAAGGGGAACGTGATGTGTTAACCAACAGATAAATAATATGGACATTAAAACGAGTCCCAGAAGTTCAGTCCACAGCAGGGTTCAGGTGTCAGATCTGAAAAGGTATGGATAGGTAACAGTCAAATGGATGCTGCTTCACCTTGTCCTCTGATAGGATTTCCTAGGTCCAAGAATGTTGCCTATCAGATCTGTACAAGTGGCAATGGACCTAGGGGTTAGGAGCTAGGGTTTAGGAGGGGTTAGGAGCTCGGGATTAGGAGCTAGGGGTTAGGAGGGGTTAGGAGCTAGGGATTAGGGGTGTGGAAGGGTTAAGGACTAGGGGTTAGGAGCTAGGGATTAGGGGTGTGGAAGGGTTAAGGACTAGGGGTTATGAGCTAGAGATTAGGGGTGTGGAAGGGTTAAGGACTAGGGGTTATGAGCTAGAGATTAGGGGTATGGAAAGGTTAAGGATTAGGGATTAGGAACTAGTGGTTAGGGGTGTGGAGGGGTTAAGGAATAGGGGTTATGAGCTAGAGATTAGGGGTGTGGAAGGGTTAAGGACTAGTGGTTAGGGGTGTGGAGGGGTTAAGGACTAGGGGATAGGAGGGGTTAGGAGCTAGGGATTAGGAGGGGTTAGGAGCTAGGGATTAGGAGCTATGGGTTAGGCGCTAGGGATTAGGAGGGATTAGGAGCTATGGGTTAGGGGTGTGGAGGTGTTAAGAACTAGGGATTAGGAGCTAGGGGTGTGGAGCTGCTAAAGACTAGGGGTTAAGGAGCTAGGGGTTAGGGGTGGGGAGGTGTTAAGGACTAGGGATTAGGACCTAGGGGTTAGGAGCTAAGGGTTAGGAGCGTGGAAGGCTTAAGGACTAGGGATTAGGAGCTAGTGGTTAGGGGCTAGGGGTTAGGAGCTAGGGGTGTGGAGGGGTTAAAGACTAGGGAATAGGAGCTACGTTTAAGGGACTAGGGGTTAGGAGCTAGGAGTTAAAGACTAGGGAATAGGAGCTATGTTTAAGTGACTAGGGGTTAGGAGCTAGAGATTAGGAGCTCGGTTTTAGGGACTAGGGTTTGATGTGTCGGCAGAGCGAGGCGATCTGTGTGATGCAGCTGGTGACAGCGGGGGGGACGGGCTGGGTGGTCTCTCCTCGCCATGACGCCAGCGCAGCCAGAGCCTCCTTGGGGTTGCTAGGCGACAGGTCGTAGACAGTGTAGACAGCTGCCAGCTGGACCTCCCAGGGAACACCTGGAAATGACATCACAGAGACTCATTGGTTGGCCATCTGTCCAATACAGACACACAGATCTGGCCAGTCTCATCTGTAAAAACGAAACAAGAAGTAATTCTGCTCAGATGAGACTGGACAGATGTCCCGGTCCCGTCTGCCCGGTCCAGTCTGCCCGGTCCAGTCTGCCCGGTCCAGTCTGCCCGGTCCAGTCTGCCCGGTCCAGTCTGCCCGGTCCCGTCTGAGCAGAATTACTTTTTGTTTTTAGCAGAAGAGTTGGGGTTACAGGTAAATACAGTACATCCCACCCAGAAACTGGGGTTACAGGTAAATACAGTACATCCCACCCAGAAACTGGGGTTACAGGTACATCCAGTACATCCCACCCAGAAACTGGGGTTACAGGTAAATACAGTACATCCCACCCAGAAACTGGGGTTACAGGTACATCCAGTACATCCCACCCAGAAACTGGGGTTACAGGTACATCCAGTACATCCCACCCAGAAACTGGGGTTACAGGTACATCCAGTACATCCCACCCAGAAACTGGGGTTACAGGTACATCCAGTACATCCCACCCAGAAACTGGGGTTACAGGTACATCCAGTACATCCCACCCAGAAACTGGGGTTACAGGTACATCCAGTACATCCCACCCAGAAACTGGGGTTACAGGTACATCCAGTACATCCCACCCAGAAACTGGGGTTACAGGTACATCCAGTACATCCCACCCAGAAACTGGGGTTACAGGTACATCCAGTACATCCCACCCAGAAACTGGGGTTACAGGTACATCCAGTACATCCCACCCAGAAACTGGGGTTACAGGTACATCCAGTACATCCCACCCAGAAACTGGGGTTACAGGTACATCCAGTACATCCCACCCAGAAACTGGGGTTACAGGTACATCCAGTACATCCCACCCAGAAACTGGGGTTACAGGTACATCCAGTACATCCCACCCAGAAACTGGGGTTACAGGTACATACAGTACATCCCACCCAGAAACTGAGGTTACAGGTACATCCAGTACATCCCACCCAGAAACTGGGGTTACAGGTACATCCAGTACATCCCACCCAGAAACTGGGGTTACAGGTACATCCAGTACATCCCACCCAGAAACTGGGGTTACAGGTACATCCAGTACATCCCACCCAGAAACTGGGGTTACAGGTACATCCAGTACATCCCACCCAGAAACTGGGGTTACAGGTACATCCAGTACATCCCACCCAGAAACTGGGGTTACAGGTACATCCAGTACATCCCACCCAGAAACTGGGGTTACAGGTACATCCAGTACATCCCACCCAGAAACTGGGGTTACAGGTACATCCAGTACATCCCACCCAGAAACTGGGGTTACAGGTACATCCAGTACATCCCACCCAGAAACTGGGGTTACAGGTACATCCAGTACATCCCACCCAGAAACTGGGGTTACAGGTACATCCAGTACATCCCACCCAGAAACTGGGGTTACAGGTACATCCAGTACATCCCACCCAGAAACTGGGGTTACAGGTACATCCAGTACATCCCACCCAGAAACTGGGGTTACAGGTACATCCAGTACATCCCACCCAGAAACTGGGGTTACAGGTACATCCAGTACATCCCACCCAGAAACTGGGGTTACAGGTACATCCAGTACATCCCACCCAGAAACTGGGGTTACAGGTAAATACAGTACATCCCACCCAGAAACTGGGGTTACAGGTACATCCAGTACATCCCACCCAGAAACTGGGGTTACAGGTACATCCAGTACATCCCACCCAGAAACTGGGGTTACAGGTACATCCAGTACATCCCACCCAGAAACTGGGGTTACAGGTACATACAGTACATCCCACCCAGAAACTGGGGTTACAGGTACATCCAGTACATCCCACCCAGAAACTGGGGTTACAGGTACATCCAGTACATCCCACCCAGAAACTGGGGTTACAGGTACATCCGGTACATCCCGCCCAGAAACTGGGGTTACAGGTACATCCGGTACATCCCGCCCAGAAACTGGGGTTACAGGTACATCCGGTACATCCCGCCCAGAAACTGGGGTTACAGGTACATCCGGTACATCCCGCCCAGAAACTGGGGTTACAGGTACATCCAGTACATCCCGCCCAGAAACTGGGGTTACAGGTACATCCAGTACATCCCGCCCAGAAACTGGGGTTACAGGTACATCCAGTACATCCCGCCCAGAAACTGGGGTTACAGGTACATCCAGTACATCCCACCCAGAAACTGGGGTTACAGGTACATCCAGTACATCCCACCCAGAAACTGGGGTTACAGGTACATCCAGTACATCCCACCAGAAACTGGGGTTACAGGTACATCCAGTACATCCCACCCAGAAACTGGGGTTACAGGTACATCCAGTACATCCCACCCAGAAACTGGGGTTACAGGTACATCCAGTACATCCCACCCAGAAACTGGGGTTACAGGTACATCCAGTACATCCCACCCAGAAACTGGGGTTACAGGTACATCCAGTACATCCCACCCAGAAACTGGGGTTACAGGTACATCCAGTACATCCCACCCAGAAACTGGGGTTACAGGTACATCCAGTACATCCCACCCAGAAACTGGGGTTACAGGTACATCCAGTACATCCCACCCAGAAACTGGGGTTACAGGTACATCCAGTACATCCCACCCAGAAACTGGGGTTACAGGTACATCCAGTACATCCCACCCAAAAACTGGGGTTACAGGTACATCCAGTACATCCCACCCAGAAACTGGGGTTACAGGTACATCCAGTACATCCCACCCAGAAACTGGGGTTACAGGTACATCCAGTACATCCCACCCAGAAACTGGGGTTACAGGTACATCCAGTACATCCCACCCAGAAACTGGGGTTATCAGGAAACGAGGTGTACAGCGCCTTCAGAAGGTAATCAGAACCCTGGACTTCTTACACATTATGTTTACAGCCTTAACCTAAAATGGATTCAATTAAATACAAATATCAGCAGTCTACACACAATACCCCATAATGACAAAGCGATAATAGGTTTAGACAATTAAACATGAAATACCTTACCAAAAGTTTGGACACCTACTCATTCCAGAGTTTCTTTATTTTTACAATTTTTTTTGAATAATAGTAAAGACATCAAAACTAAAATAATGTAGTAAGGAATAAAACTATGGAATAAAACTATGGAATAAAACACATGGAATAATGGAGTAACCAAAACTATGGAATAAAACTATGGAATAATGTAGTAACCAAAAGAACGTGATAAATAAAATATATTTTATATTTGAGCATCTTCAAAGTAGCCACCCTTTGCCTTGCCAGCTTTGCAAAATCTTGGCATTCTCTCAACCAGCTTCACCTGGAATTATTTTCCAACAGTCTTGAATGAGTTCCCACATATGCTGAGCACTTGTTGGCTGCTTTTCATTCACTGGGCCGTCCAACTCATCAAACCATCTCAATTGGGTTCGGTCGGGTGATTGTGAGCTCAGGTGCATCCGGTTTCCATTGATCATCATTGAGATGTTCCTACAACTTGATTGGAGTCCACCTGTTCAATTGATTGGACATCATTTGGAAAGGCACACACCTGTCTATATGAGGTCCCACAGATGACAGTGCATGTCAGAGCAAAAACCAAGCCGTGAGGTCAAATTAAATTGTCCGTAGAGCTCCGAAACTGGATTGTGTTCAGGCACAGATCTGTAGAAGGGTACCAAAACATTTCAGCTGGTCCCCAAGAACACATTGGCCTCCATAATTATTAAATGGAAGAAGTTTGGAACCATCAAGACTCTTCCTAGAGCTGGCAGCCCAGGCAAACTGAGCAATCAGGGGAGAATGGTCACTCTGACAGAGCTCCAGAGTTCCTCTGTGGAGATGGGAGAACCTTCCAGAAGGACAACCATCTCTGCAGCACTCCACCAATCAGGCCTTTGTGGTAGAGTGGCCAGAAGGAAGCCACTCATCAGTAAAAGGCACACGACAGCCCGCTTGGAGTTTGCCAAAAGGCACCTAAAGACTCAGACCATGAGAAAAAAAGATTCTCTGGTCTGATGAAACCAAGATGAATCACTTTGTCCTGAATGCCAAGAGTCATGCCTGGAGGAAACCTGGCACCATCTCTACGGTGAAGCATGGTGGTAGCAGCATCATGTCTGGAGGAAACCTGGCACCATCTCTACGGTGAAGCATGGTGGTGGCAGCATCATGTCTGGAGGAAACCTGGCACCATCTCTCCGGTGAAGCATGGTGGTGGCAGCATCATGTCTGGAGGAAACCTGTCACCATCTCTACGATGAAGCATGGTGGTGGCAGCATCATGTCTGGAGGAAACCTGTCACCATCTCTACGGTGAAGCATGGTGGTGGCAGCATCATGTCTGGAGGAAACCTGGCACCATCTCTCCGGTGAAGCATGGTGGTGGCAGCATCATGCTGTGGGGATGTTTTTCCAGCGGCAGGGACTGGGAGACTAGTCAGGATCGAGGTTCACCTTCCATCAGGACAACGATGAAAGCACACAGCCAAGACAATGCAGGAGTGGCTTCGGGACAAGTCTCTGAATGTCCTTGAGTAGCCCAGCCAAAGCCCGGACTTGAACCTGATCTAAACATCTCTGGAGACCTGAAAATAGCTGTGCAGTGACTCTCCCCATCCAACCTGACAGAGCTTGAGGATCTGCAGAGAAGAAATGGGAGAAACTCCCCAAATACAGGTGTGCCAAGCTTGTAGTGTCATACCCAAGAATACTTATGTACTTATGTAAATGTTTTCAGTTTTTTTATTTTTTTATAAATTAACAAAATGTCAACCTTTTTTTGTTGCTTTGTCATTATGGGGTATCGTGACGTCATTATGGGGTATCGTGACGTCATTATGGGGTATCGTGACGTCATTATGGGGTATCGTGACGTCATTATGGGGTATCGTGTGTAGAAGATGAGGGGGAAAACAACAGTAATCCATTTAGAATAAGGCTGTAACAAAAGTCAAGGCATCTGAATACATTCTGAAGGCACTGCATGTCCCACGGCACTGCATGTCCCACGGCACTGCATGTCCCACGGCACTGCATGTCCCACGGCACTGCATGTCCCACGGCACTGCATGTCCCACGGCACTGCATGTCCCACGGCACTGCATGTCCCACGGCACTGCATGTCCCACGGCACTGCATGTCCCACGGCACTGCATGTCCCACGGCACTGCATGTCCCACGGCACAGAAGCGGCATTTGTAAACGTAAACATTTTTTATTTTAAATCAAAATGCATTTTTTGGGGCAGAAATACCTTCTGGAACTTTCATGTACCTTAATAACAAACTTGTATTCCATCCATAAATAATAATAAAATTGTTAAATTACGAGCCTTGTTGGTTTAGCCACAAAAAGGCAGGAACCTTCCTGCTAGCCATGATTGGCTGAGATAATGAATGGGCTGGACATGCCAGGAGAGGAGTTTGGATTGGTCTACCATGCCGCATGCTTCTGTCTATAACGTGAGCTGTTCAGTATGTGTTGACAGTCCTTTCTACCACACCGTTTTTGAAAGATATAACGTTAGCCATCGAGAACTACAAATGTTTTTCTACTTTTCTCAACAACATTGAAACCCTGAATGTAGCAGGCGCTATCGACAGATCAGTTGGAACAAGTGATGGGCTACTTTCTCCACACGCCACAGTCAGTGTGAACCAGAGTGACTTGACACAACACCGGCCAAACAAGATGTCGCTAAAAACAAACCGGAGTTAAACATGGTTCCAGTCTGCTGTGAAACGTTCCTCCATGTAAGAGTCTAACTACAATTTCAGATATAAGTTCTTAAATTTTTGTCAGAAATGTGTTTTTATTGCAAGCTAAAGTGTACTGTTAGTTAGCTAGCAAACGTTAGCTTGCTGGCTCGCTAGCTAATGTTACGTGTATAATCTGTGTAGTAATATGATTTGAATTAGAAATCCATTCGCGTTGCTAGTTATAACCTAATGTCAGCTAGCTAACGTTGACCCTCGTCTGTTAGCTTTAGCTACCTGCAGATTCATACTATTGTGCCCAGTCATAGTTTAGCTCGCTAGCCACATTCAGCCCAGGCAGTATATCCACCCTGAAGCCTTGAACTACACACAGTCAGCCCTGGCAGTATATCTACCCTGAAGCCTTGAACTACACACATTCAGCCCAGGCAGTATATCCACCCTGAAACATTGAACTACACACATTCAGCCCAGGCAGTATATCCACCCTGAAACATTGAACTACACACATTCAGCCCAGGCAGTATATTCACCCTGAAACATTGAACTACACACATTCAGCCCTGGCAGTATATTCACCCTGAAGCATTGAACTACACACATTCAGCCCTGGCAGTATATTCACCCTGAAACATTGAACTACACACAGTCAGCCCAGGCAGTATATTCACCCTGAAACATTGAACTACACACATTCAGCCCTGGCAGTATATTCACCCTGAAGCATTGATCTACACACATTCAGCCCTGGCAGTATATTCACCCTGAAACATTGAACTACACACAGTCAGCCCTGGCAGTATATCCACCCTGAAGCATTGAACTACACACATTCAGCCCTGGCAGTATATTCACCCTGAAACATTGATCTACACACATTCAGCCCTGGCAGTATATTCACCCTGAAACATTGAACTACACACAGTCAGCCCAGGCAGTATATCCACCCTGAAACATTGAACTACACACAGTCAGCCCAGGCAGTATATCCACCCTGAAGCATTGAACTACACACATTCAGCCCAGGCAGTATAGCCACCCTGAAGCATTGAACTACACACAGTCAGCCCAGGCAGTATATCCACCCTGAAACAATGAACTACACACAGTCAGCCCAGGCAGTATATCCACCCTGAAGCATTGAACTACACACAGTCAGCCCAGGCAGTATATCCACCCTGAAGCATTCAACTACACACATTCAGCCCAGGCAGTATATCCACCCTGAAGCATTGAACTACACATTCAGCCCAGGCAGTATATCCACCCTGAAGCATTGAACTACACACATTCAGCCCAGGCAGTATATCCACCCTGAAGCATTGAACTACACACATTCAGCCCAGGCAGTATATCCACCCTGAAGCATTGACCTACACACAGTCAGCCCAGGCAGTATATCCACCCTGAAGCATTGAACTACACACAGTCAGCCCAGGCAGTATATCTACCCTGAAACATTGAACTACACACATTCAGCCCAGGCAGTATATTCACCCTGAAGCCTTGAACTACACACATTCAGACCAGGCAGTATATCCACCCTGAAGCATTGAACTACACACAGTCAGCCCAGGCAGTATATCCACCCTGAAGCATTGAACTACACCCAGTCAGCCCAGGCAGTATATCCACCCTGAAACATTGACCTACACACATTCAGCCCAGGCAGTATATTCACCCTGAAGCATTGAACTACACCCATTCAGCCCAGGCAGTATATCCACCCTGAAGCATTGAACTACACACATTCAGCCCAGGCAGTATATCCACCCTGAAGCATTGAACTACACACATTCAGCCCAGGCAGTATAGCCACCCTGAAGCATTGAACTACACACAGTCAGCCCAGGCAGTATATCCACCCTGAAGCATTGAACTACACATTCAGCCCAGGCAGTATATCCACCCTGAAGCATTGAACTACACACAGTCAGCCCAGGCAGTATATCCACCCTGAAACATTGAACTACACACATTCAGCCCAGGCAGTATATCCACCCTGAAGCATTGAACTACACACAGTCAGCCCTGGCAGTATATCCACCCTGAAGCATTGAACTACACACAGTCAGCCCAGGCAGTATATCCACCCTGAAGCATTGAACTACACAGTCAGCCCAGGCAGTATATCCACCCTGAAGCATTGAACTACACACAGTCAGCCCAGGCAGTATATTCACCCTGAAACATTGAACTACACACATTCAGCCCAGGCAGTATATCCACCCTGATCATTGAACTACACAGTCAGCCCAGGCAGTATATCCACCCTGAAGCATTGACCTACACACAGTCAGCCCTGGCAGTATATCCACCCTGAAGCATTGAACTACACACAGTCAGCCCAGGCAGTATATCCACCCTGAAACATTGAACTACACACATTCAGCCCAGGCAGTATATCCACCCTGAAGCATTGAACTACACACATTCAGCCCAGGCAGTATATCCACCCTGAAGCATTGAACTACACACATTCAGCCCAGGCAGTATATCCACCCTGAAGCATTGAACTACACACAGTCAGCCCAGGCAGTATATCCACCCTGAAGCATTGAACTACACATTCAGCCCAGGCAGTATATCCACCCTGAAGCATTGACCTACACACATTCAGCCCAGGCAGTATATCCACCCTGAAGCATTGAACTACACATTCAGCCCAGGCAGTATATCCACCCTGAAGCATTGAACTACACCCAGTCAGCCCAGGCAGTATATCCACCCTGAAGCATTGATCTACACACAGTCAGCCCAGGCAGTATATCCACCCTGAAGCATTGAACTACACATTCAGCCCAGGCAGTATATCCACCCTGAAACATTGAACTACACACATTCAGCCCTGGCAGTATATCCACCCTGAAGCATTGAACTACACACAGTCAGCCCAGGCAGTATATTCACCCTGAAACATTGAACTACACACAGTCAGCCCAGGCAGTATATCCACCCTGAAACATTGAACTACACACAGTCAGCCCAGGCAGTATATCCACCCTGAAGCATTGAACTACACACATTCAGCCCAGGCTGTATATCCACCCTGACAACAGATATTCTGCCGGGTTAAAGTGACTGGGATGTTAGTCCGTCTGAGTAGAATGACTGGTGAAATATAGATGGACCATTTCAGCCTTACAGTAGACGGTTACCTTCTGCCTGTCCGTGTCTGGCGAATGTGTTGATGACCCCGGCGATGTTCTTCACAGACGAGCCGCATCTCTCCTTTATTCCGAGCTGCCCGAGGCGCCCTAACGAGGTGGTTCTCATGGTTACACTTCATTGGTCAGTACAAATTATATATGTAAAAAAAAAAAAAAAAGAGTTTCATGAAAGAAAAAAAAAATTGTACAAAAACAAAACACCACCCACCTATGAGTCTGAGGACCGCTGCCACAGTGACATCCTGGATGGGTGTTTGTCTTGACCTGGGCTGGGTCACCCAGGAGTTCATCATCGGCCACAGCTCTGTACTTTAAACAGAACAACAACACACCAAGGCCACGATTCACTGACTGATAAACACACTCCTACATACTGTATCTACTGTCTACAGTCTGTCATGTTGTCTCTGATAAACACACTCCTACATACTGTATCTACTGTCTACAGTCTGTCATGTTGTCTCTATCTGACTGATAAACACACTCCTACATACTGTATCTACTGTCTACAGTCTGTCATGTTGTCTCTGATAAACACACTCCTACATACTGTATCTACTGTCTACAGTCTGTCATGTTGTCTCTATCTGACTGATAAACACACTCCTACATACTGTATCTACTGTCTACAGTCTGTCATGTTGTCTGACTGATAAACACACTCCTACATACTGTATCTACTGTCTACAGTCTGTCATGTTGTCTGACTGATAAACACACTCCTACATACTGTATCTACTGTCTACAGTCTGTCATGTTGTCTGAATGATAAACACACTCCTACATACTGTATCTACTGTCTACAGTCTGTCATGTTGTCTCTGATAAACACACTCCTACATACTGTATCTACTGTCTACAGTCTGTCATGTTGTCTCTGATAAACACACTCCTACATACTGTATCTACTGTCTACAGTCTGTCATGTTGTCTCTGATAAACACACTCCTACATACTGTATCTACTGTCTACAGTCTGTCATGTTGTCTCTGATAAACACACTCCTACATACTGTATCTACTGTCTACAGTCTGTCATGTTGTCTCTGATAAACACACTCCTACATACTGTATCTACTGTCTACAGTCTGTCATGTTGTCTCTGATAAACACACTCCTACATACTGTATCTACTGTCTACAGTCTGTCATGTTGTCTCTGATAAACACACTCCTACATACTGTATCTACTGTCTACAGTCTGTCATGTTGTCTCTGATAAACACACTCCTACATACTGTATCTACTGTCTACAGTCTGTCATGTTGTCTCTATCTGACTGATAAACACACTCCTACATACTGTATCTACTGTCTACAGTCTGTCATGTTGTCTCTATCTGACTGATAAACACACTCCTACATACTGTATCTACTGTCTACAGTCTGTCATGTTGTCTGACTGATAAACACACTCCTACATACTGTATCTACTGTCTACAGTCTGTCATGTTGTCTCTGATAAACACACTCCTACATACTGTATCTACTGTCTACAGTCTGTCATGTTGTCTCTATATCCACTGATAAACACACTCCTACATACTGTATCTACTGTCTACAGTCTGTCATGTTGTCTCTATCTGACTGATAAACACACTCCTACATACTGTATCTACTGTCTACAGTCTGTCATGTTGTCTCTATCTGACTGATAAACACACTCCTACATACTGTATCTACTGTCTACAGTCTGTCATGTTGTCTCTGATAAACACACTCCTACATACTGTATCTACTGTCTACAGTCTGTCATGTTGTCTCTATCTGACTGATAAACACACTCCTACATACTGTATCTACTGTCTACAGTCTGTCATGTTGTCTCTATCTGACTGATAAACACACTCCTACATACTGTATCTACTGTCTACAGTCTGTCATGTTGTCTCTGATAAACACACTCCTACATACTGTATCTACTGTCTACAGTCTGTCATGTTGTCTCTATCTGACTGATAAACACACTCCTACATACTGTATCTACTGTCTACAGTCTGTCATGTTGTCTCTGATAAACACACTCCTACATACTGTATCTACTGTCTACAGTCTGTCATGTTGTCTGACTGATAAACACACTCCTACATACTGTATCTACTGTCTACAGTCTGTCATGTTGTCTCTGATAAACACACTCCTACATACTGTATCTACTGTCTACAGTCTGTCATGTTGTCTCTGATAAACACACTCCTACATACTGTATCTACTGTCTACAGTCTGCCATGTTGTCTCTATCTGATAAACACACTCCTACAAACTGTATCTACTGTCTACAGTCTGTCATGTTGTCTCTATCTGACTGATAAACACACTCCTACATACTGTATCTACTGTCTACAGTCTGCCATGTTGTCTCTGATAAACACACTCCTACATACTGTATCTACTGTCTACAGTCTGTCATGTTGTCTCTGATAAACACACTCCTACATACTGTATCTACTGTCTACAGTCTGTCATGTTGTCTCTGATAAACACACTCCTACATACTGTATCTACTGTCTACAGTCTGTCATGTTGTCTCTGATAAACACACTCCTACATACTGTATCTACTGTCTACAGTCTGTCATGTTGTCTCTGATAAACACACTCCTACATACTGTATCTACTGTCTACAGTCTGTCATGTTGTCTCTGATAAACACACTCCTACATACTGTATCTACTGTCTACAGTCTGTCATGTTGTCTCTGATAAACACACTCCTACATACTGTATCTACTGTCTACAGTCTGTCATGTTGTCTCTGATAAACACACTCCTACATACTGTATCTACTGTCTACAGTCTGTCATGTTGTCTCTATCTGACTGATAAACACACTCCTACATACTGTATCTACTGTCTACAGTCTGCCATGTTGTCTCTATCTGATAAACACACTCCTACAAACTGTATCTACTGTCTACAGTCTGTCATGTTGTCTCTATCTGACTGATAAACACACTCCTACATACTGTATCTACTGTCTACAGTCTGCCATGTTGTCTCTGATAAACACACTCCTACATACTGTATCTACTGTCTACAGTCTGTCATGTTGTCTCTGATAAACACACTCCTACATACTGTATCTACTGTCTACAGTCTGTCATGTTGTCTCTGATAAACACACTCCTACATACTGTATCTACTGTCTACAGTCTGTCATGTTGTCTCTGATAAACACACTCCTACATACTGTATCTACTGTCTACAGTCTGTCATGTTGTCTCTGATAAACACACTCCTACATACTGTATCTACTGTCTACAGTCTGTCATGTTGTCTCTGATAAACACACTCCTACATACTGTATCTACTGTCTACAGTCTGTCATGTTGTCTCTGATAAACACACTCCTACATACTGTATCTACTGTCTACAGTCTGTCATGTTGTCTCTGATAAACACACTCCTACATACTGTATCTACTGTCTACAGTCTGTCATGTTGTCTCTATCTGACTGATAAACACACTCCTACATACTGTATCTACTGTCTACAGTCTGCCATGTTGTCTCTATCTGATAAACACACTCCTACAAACTGTATCTACTGTCTACAGTCTGTCATGTTGTCTCTATCTGACTGATAAACACACTCCTACATACTGTATCTACTGTCTACAGTCTGCCATGTTGTCTCTGATAAACACACTCCTACATACTGTATCTACTGTCTACAGTCTGTCATGTTGTCTCTGATAAACACACTCCTACATACTGTATCTACTGTCTACAGTCTGTCATGTTGTCTCTGATAAACACACTCCTACATACTGTATCTACTGTCTACAGTCTGTCATGTTGTCTCTGATAAACACACTCCTACATACTGTATCTACTGTCTACAGTCTGTCATGTTGTCTCTGATAAACACACTCCTACATACTGTATCTACTGTCTACAGTCTGTCATGTTGTCTCTGATAAACACACTCCTACATACTGTATCTACTGTCTACAGTCTGTCATGTTGTCTCTGATAAACACACTCCTACATACTGTATCTACTGTCTACAGTCTGTCATGTTGTCTCTGATAAACACACTCCTACATACTGTATCTACTGTCTACAGTCTGTCATGTTGTCTCTGATAAACACACTCCTACATACTGTATCTACTGTCTACAGTCTGTCATGTTGTCTGACTGATAAACACACTCCTACATACTGTATCTACTGTCTACAGTCTGCCATGTTGTCTCTATCTGATAAACACACTCCTACAAACTGTATCTACTGTCTACAGTCTGTCATGTTGTCTCTATCTGACTGATAAACACACTCCTACATACTGTATCTACTGTCTACAGTCTGCCATGTTGTCTCTGATAAACACACTCCTACATACTGTATCTACTGTCTACAGTCTGTCATGTTGTCTCTGATAAACACACTCCTACATACTGTATCTACTGTCTACAGTCTGTCATGTTGTCTCTGATAAACACACTCCTACATACTGTATCTACTGTCTACAGTCTGTCATGTTGTCTCTGATAAACACACTCCTACATACTGTATCTACTGTCTACAGTCTGTCATGTTGTCTCTGATAAACACACTCCTACATACTGTATCTACTGTCTACAGTCTGTCATGTTGTCTCTGATAAACACACTCCTACATACTGTATCTACTGTCTACAGTCTGTCATGTTGTCTCTGATAAACACACTCCTACATACTGTATCTACTGTCTACAGTCTGTCATGTTGTCTCTGATAAACACACTCCTACATACTGTATCTACTGTCTACAGTCTGTCATGTTGTCTCTGATAAACACACTCCTACATACTGTATCTACTGTCTACAGTCTGTCATGTTGTCTGACTGATAAACACACTCCTACATACTGTATCTACTGTCTACAGTCTGTCATGTTGTCTCTGATAAACACACTCCTACATACTGTATCTACTGTCTACAGTCTGTCATGTTGTCTCTGATAAACACACTCCTACATACTGTATCTACTGTCTACAGTCTGTCATGTTGTCTCTGATAAACACACTCCTACATACTGTATCTACTGTCTACAGTCTGTCATGTTGTCTGACTGATAAACACACTCCTACATACTGTATCTACTGTCTACAGTCTGTCATGTTGTCTCTGATAAACACACTCCTACATACTGTATCTACTGTCTACAGTCTGTCATGTTGTCTCTGATAAACACACTCCTACATACTGTATCTACTGTCTACAGTCTGTCATGTTGTCTCTATCTGACTGATAAACACACTCCTACATACTGTATCTACTGTCTACAGTCTGTCATGTTGTCTCTATCTGACTGATAAACACACTCCTACATACTGTATCTACTGTCTACAGTCTGTCATGTTGTCTCTGATAAACACACTCCTACATACTGTATCTACTGTCTACAGTCTGTCATGTTGTCTCTGATAAACACACTCCTACATACTGTATCTACTGTCTACAGTCTGTCATGTTGTCTCTGATAAACACACTCCTACATACTGTATCTACTGTCTACAGTCTGTCATGTTGTCTCTGATAAACACACTCCTACATACTGTATCTACTGTCTACAGTCTGTCATGTTGTCTCTGATAAACACACTCCTACATACTGTATCTACTGTCTACAGTCTGTCATGTTGTCTCTGATAAACACACTCCTACATACTGTATCTACTGTCTACAGTCTGTCATGTTGTCTGACTGATAAACACACTCCTACATACTGTATCTACTGTCTATAGTCTGTCATGTTGTCTCTGATAAACACACTCCTACATACTGTATCTACTGTCTACAGTCTGTCATGTTGTCTCTGATAAACACACTCCTACATACTGTATCTACTGTCTACAGTCTGTCATGTTGTCTCTATCTGACTGATAAACACACTCCTACATACTGTATCTACTGTCTACAGTCTGTCATGTTGTCTCTATCTGACTGATAAACACACTCCTACATACTGTATCTACTGTCTACAGTCTGTCATGTTGTCTCTATCTCCACTGACTGATATGGTGATACAGGTTGTGGCTGAAAGTCTGGAGAATGACAGATATTAGTTTTCAAAGTCTGCTGCCTCAGTTTGTATGATGGACATTTGCATATACTCCATAATGTAATGAAGAGTGATCAGATGAATTGCAATTCATTGCAAAGTCCCTCTTTGCCATGCAAATGAACTGTATTCCCCCAAAAAACATTTCCACTGCATTTCAGCCCTGCTACAAAAGGACCAGCTGACATCATGTCAGTGATTCTCTCATTAACACAGGTGTGAGTGTTGACGAGGACAAGGCTCTGTCATGCTGATTGAGTTCGAATAACAGACTTGAAGCTTCAAAAGGAGGGTGGTGCTTGGAATCATTGTTCTTCCTCTGTCAACCATGGTTACCTGCAAGGAAACACATGCCGTCATCATTGCTTTGCACAAAAAGGGCTTCACAGGCAAGGATATTGCTGCCAGTAAGATTGCACCTAAATCAAATTATCAGATCATCGAGAACTTCAAGGAGAGCGGTTCAATTGTTGTGAAGAAGGCTTCAGGGTGCCCAAGAAAGTCCAGCAAGCGCCAGGACCGTCTCCTAAAGTTGATTCAGCTGCGGGATCGGGGCACCACCAGTACAGAGCTTGCTCATGAATGGCAGCAGGCAGGTGTGAGTGCATCTGCATGCACAGTGAGGAGAAGAATTTTGGAGGACGGCCTGGTGTCAAGAAGGGCAGCAAAGAAGCCACTTCTATCCAGGAAAAACATCAGGGACTGATATTCTGCAAAAGGTACAGCGATGGACTGCTGAGGACTGGGTTAAAGTCATTTTCTCTGATGAATCCCCTTTCCGATTGTTTGGGGCATCTGGAAAAAAGCTTGTCCGGAGAAGACAAGGGGAGCGCTACCATCAGTCCTGTGTCATGCCAACAGTAAAGCATCCTGAGACCATTCATGTGTGGGGTTGCTTCTCAGCCAAGGGAGTGGGCTCACTCACAATGTTGCCTAAGAACACAGCTATGAATAAAGAATGGTACCAACACATCCTCCGAGAGCAACTTCTCCCAACCATCCAGGAACAGTTTGGTGACGAACAATGCCTTTTCTAGCATGATGGAGCACCTTGCCATAAGGCAAAAGTGATAACTAAGTTGCTCGGGGAACAAAATATCGATATTTTGGGTCCATGGCCAGGAAACTCCCCAGACCTTAATCCCATTGAGACCTTGTGGTCAATCCTAAAGAGATGGGTGGACAAACAAAAACCCACAAATTCTGACAAACTCCAAACATTGATTATGCAAGAATGGGCTGCCATCAGTCAGGATGTGGCCCAGAAGTTAATTGACAGCATGCCAGGGCGGATTGAGGAGGTCTTGAAAAAGAAGGCTCAACACTGCAAATATTGACTCTTTGCATCAACTTCATGTAATTGACAATAAAAGCCTTTGACACGTATGAAATGCTTGTAATTATACTTCAGTATCCATAGCAACATCTGACAAAAATATCTAAAGACACTGAAGCAGCAGACTTTGTGGTAATATGTGTCATTCTCAAAACTTTAGGCCACGACTGTATAGTGTAGAGAATCATTGTACCATCTAAATCTTTTAACCATATTTTCCATAACTGTTTACAGCCGGTGTACAAAACCGAAAGTAAAAGACATTAAAAAAAAAACAACTTTAGACCAGAAGCATAGAAATAGTAACATAGAATAGATCTACCTCTTCTTAGACTGGCTTTCAATGACAAATGACAGATCTATAACTCGCATTTCTGTGTGAATTTGGTGAGGTCACCTAAAAAGTGACATCTGCAGTCAAATGGGGCTAACTGAGTTAGATACATACATTATCTAACCATCTCTAACCAGCTTCACAAAATCATTTTAGGTCGTTTCCCCCCCACACATGCTGTCTAGCTAGATTAATATTTATCTGGACGCTCATAATGACATTAAAAGAGTTTGCTAAATGTATGCATCTGGTTTTGTCTGCATTGTTTTGTTTGCTGGTGAATTTCAGTCCAGCTGTGGCAGTCAACAACAACCAATAGCAGGCCTGCTTTCTACCTCAGTAGGTTGTCATGGGTCCACTTCCAGTGTGTATGAGAACAGAGCAGCTCCAGGGCGAAGACGTGTTGCCAGGCAACGGGGTTCAGGTCCTGTCCCTGTCGCGGGTGTTTCTGGAAGGTCATCTCAGCTGCAGCTCTGACGGACGTCAACGTGCGGGACACCAACTGATCCACGTCACTAGGAGGACTCTGGGGACACAGACATGGCATGAAGTCCAAACAGATGTTACGCCAAGCTTCACAATACACAAACAGGAAATGGCCTTCTCAGGGACGGAATACTGACAACTCTTCCCTCTGGTAATTGATCAAAAGGCGGAGACCAATAGACAACAGTAAACCTGTTCATGACCACAGACCAAGATGACAGAGATGCCATACCGTCTCCCATCCCAGGTAAGCAGTTAGGCAGTGGAGCACCTCTCCTTGAGCTTTGACCTTGGTGACCGTGTGGATGGCCTGGCACACTACAGTCCTGCAGGAGAACACATTGGGCCATGTGGTCACCATGAACAGAACCAGCTTGGTTGACTCAGGGAAATCTGGGGGGAGGAAAGAAGAACAGAAACAATGTCAACTCAAGCGGCGAAGTCACGTGACGTCAGTCAACTCAAGCCGCGGAGTCACGTGACGTCAGTCAACTCAAGCCGCGGAGTCACGTGATGTCAGTCAACTCAAGCCGCGGAGTCACGTGACGTCAGTCAACTCAAGCTGTGAAGTCACGTGACGTCAGTCAACTCAAGCTATTCAATGAAGCCATGTTACCTTCTCTAAGGACGCCGTACCTTCTCTAAGGACACTGTAAGCCTGGATGTGATACCTTCCCTATGGACGCCGTACCTTCTCTAAGGACACTGTAAGCCTGGATGTGATACCTTCTCTAAGGACGCCGTACCTTCTCTAAGGACGCCGTACCTTCTCTAAGGACACTGTAGGCCTGGATGTGATACCTTCTCTAAGGATGCTGTAAGCCAGGATGTGTTACCTTCTCTAAGGACGCCGTAGGCCAGGATGTGTTACCTTCTCTAAGGACGCCGTACCTTCTCTAAGGACACTGTAGGCCTGGATGTGATACCTTCTCTAAGGACGCTGTAGGCCAGGATGTGATACCTTCTCTAAGGACGCTGTAGGCCTGGATGTGATACCTTCTCTAAGGATGCTGTAGGCCAGGATGTGTTACCTTCTCTAAGGACGCCGTAGGCCAGGATGTGTTACCTTCTCTAAGGACGCCGTACCTTCTCTAAGGACACTGTAGGCCTGGATGTGATACCTTCTCTAAGGATGCTGTAAGCCAGGATGTGTTACCTTCTCTAAGGACGCCGTAGGCCAGGATGTGTTACCTTCTCTAAGGACGCCGTACCTTCTCTAAGGACACTGTAGGCCTGGATGTGATACCTTCTCTAAGGACGCTGTAGGCCAGGATGTGATACCTTCTCTAAGGATGCTGTAAGCCAGGATGTGTTACCTTCTCTAAGGACGCCGTAGGCCAGGATGTGTTACCTTCTCTAAGGACGCCGTAGGCCTGGATGTGTTACCTTCTCTAAGGACGCTGTAGGCCAGGATGAGTTACCTTCTCTAAGGATGCTGTAGGCCAGGATATGTGCTCTGTCCCAGTCCCTCCTCCGTCGGCACAGAGCAGTGTAGACTCTAACCAGAGCCTGGAGGTGAGACCCAGGCAGCTCAGTCCTCTCAGTCTTCAGCTTAGTCAGCATCACCGACATCAGATCATCTGCCAGAGGCTGACAAGTCACAGGACAGCCATGTACCAACGATTCACAGGACAGCCATGTACCAACGATTCACAGGACAACCATGTAAGAGGTGTTACCGTCTACAAATTAAAGGGATACTTTAGGATCTCTGCTAGCAGATACCATAGACTTCTAGTCATTATGCTAACGCTAGTTAGCAACTACGTTCAAACTGCACCGAGACATAAAAATGGTATCCACGAGTTCATCTGACTCTGGGGAAGTCGATAAAGCGTCTCATTTACAAAATCCAGAATAGAGGTCGACCAATTAATCGGAATGGCCGATTAATTAGGGCCGATTTCAAGTTCATTTATACCTTTATTTAACTAGGCAAGTCAGTTAAGAACACATTCTTATTTTCAAGGGACTGCGGTTGAAAATTAGCCGGCTGGCTAAAACCGGCACTTTTACTGAAACGTTGATTAATGTGCACTGTCCCTGTAAAAATAACTCAAACTCAATGACGGCCTAGGAACGGTGGGTTAACTGACCTGTTCAGGGGCAGAACGACAGATTCTCACCTTGTCAGCTCGGGGGATCCAATCTTGCAACCTTACAGTTAACTAGTCCAACGCTCTAACCACCTGCCTCTCATTTCACTCCACGAGGAGCCTGCCTGTTACGCGAATGCAGTAAGCCAAGGTAAGTTGCTAGCTAGCATTAAACTTATCTCATAAAAAACAATCAACCATAATCACTAGGTAACTACACATGGTTGATGATATTACTAGATATTATCTAGCGTGTCCTGTGTTGCATATAATCTGACTGAGCATACAATCATACAAGCATCTAAGTATCTGACTGAGTGGTGGTAGGCAGAAGCAGGCGCGTAAACATTCATTCAAACAGCACTTTTGTGCGTTTTGCCAGCAGCTCTTCGTTGTGCATCAAGCATTGCACTGTTTATAACTTCAAGCCTATCATCTCCCGAGATAAGGCTGGTGTAACCGAAGTGAAATGGCTAGCTAGTTAGCACGTGCTAATAGCGTTTCAAACATCACTCGCTCTGAGCCTTCTAGTAGTTGTTCCCCTTGCTCTGCATGGGCAACGCTGCTTCGATGGTAGCTGTTGTCGTTATGTTGCTGGTTCGAGCCCGGGGAGGAGCGAGGAGAGGGACGGAAGCTATACTGCTATACTATACTGTTACACTGGCAATACTAAAGTGCCTATAAGAACATCCAATAGTCAAAGGTTAATGAAATACAAATGGTATAGTGGGAAATAGTCCTATAATTCCTATAATAACTACAACCTAAAACTTCTTACCTGGGAATATTGAAGACTCATGTTAAAAGGAACCACCAGCTTTCATATGTTCTCATGTTCTGAGCAAGGAACTGAAACATTAGCTTTCTTACATAGCACATATTGCACTTTTACTTTCTTCTCCAACACTTTGTTTTTGCATTATTTAAACCAAATTGAACATGTTTCATTATTTACTTGAGGCTAAATTGATTTTATTCATGTATTATATTAAGTTAAAATAAGTGTTAATTCAGTATTGTTGTAAATTGACATTATTACAAATAAATAAATAAATAAAAATTGGCCGATTAATCGGCATCGGCTTTTTTGGCCTTCCAATAATCGGCATCGGCATTGAAAAGTCATAATCGGTCGACCTCTACTCCAGAAGCATGCCTTTAAAAGATCCTACGGTAAATATGCTATGTAGGCAAAGCTGTTTGTGACTAACCTGATTGTCTGAGAACTCAGAGAGGACCTCCTTCTCCTCATTCCGTAACACAGGCTTCCTAGACAGATTCCCAACAAACAGGTGACTCTTGATGACAGGCAAGAGGTCAAAACACTGGGCTGCTATCTTCTCTAAGGCCTGGGATATGGAGGATTCGCCTGCTGGTTTCCCAAACACTTTCTCCTTCTCTGTAGGCTGTGAAGAACTCCCATGTTGAGGTGTCCTGAGTAGTGGGTCAGGACTGGCTGATGTCGTGGAGGATATCCCCTTCGCAGCAGGGCCGGCCGTCGCCCCAGCAGGGCCGGGGGAGCAGTTATCCAGCCTCAGTCTTTTGGCACTCTTTGGTAGAAGCATGTTGACTCCACTTCGCTTCCCTCTTTGCTCTGTTTTGGTGAAAGCCGTGGACGAGGAGTTGATGGTTTTGAAGCCAGATATCTGACTGACAGAGCTGGAAGGTGTGGTCCCTGTCTCAGCAGAAGACATAGAGAGGTTTCCTCGGAGGATACCGAGAGTCCAGGCACGGGCAGACATTTCTGGATACATGCTGTCTAGAATCCTCATGGAGTTCTCCTGGGCGGGACTAGTGGAGGAAGAGGAGGGGCTGAAGGCAGGAAGTCTCCCTGGAACAGGAACAGCGTGTTTAGGAGTGGCTGAACCAAACTGTAGTGGTGAGGAAGGGGTGGTTCGAGACGGGGAGCTCAACATCTGACCATCAGGTGCTGTTTGGGACCCCACAGGGGAAACAGGCCCTTCCATTGGTGAGGGAAAGGACAGTTTACCAATCACCTGTCTTGGATTGCCAGGTTTTACCGGTCTCGGAGGAGTTACAGTGAGAGGCATCAGAAGAGGAGGTAGCGGAGGACCCATTTCAAAGCGAACCTTCCCAATGGGAACTTTCCATGTAGGTTCTGGGGAGTGGCCCACAGGCAAGTCTGCTGGCCTGATCCCTTCACTCATGTCAGGGCTGAGTCTTTCAATAATGACTTTACATGAAAGGGTGGTCGTTTCCTGGCCGTCCCCGGGAGCCGCTCCGTCCCCGGGAGCCGCGCCGTCCCCGGGAGCCGCGCCGTCCCCGGGAGCCGCTCCGTCCCCGGGAGCCGCTCCGTCCCCGCGAGCCGCTCCGTCCCCGCGAGCCGCTCCGTCCCCGGCAGCCGCTCCGTCCCCGGGAGCCGCTCCGTCCCCGGGAGCCGCTCCGTCCCCGGCAGCCGCTCCGTCCCCGGCAGCCGCTCCGTCCCCGGGAGCCGCGCCGTCTTTCACTGAGCTGGTTTGGACTGCGTTTGATCTAACAAGACTCTTCCTGACACGCCCACTTCTAGTACTGATCATCTCAGTCTGGTCTTTCCCACCTAGTTTCTCAGACCCTTCATCTGTCAGCTGGGACTCAGACCTTGACTCAGAGATGCAGTCGGTGGTTGTAGGACGCTTACGGTCAGCTTTCATATCCTGGTGTTGTAGAACATGGACTGGGCGATCACAATCTTTCAGCATACCGTTGTTCAAAGGCTCGTCACTCTGTAACTCCGTAGGAGACGGCGGATTCCTAACGTCAGACCCTGAGTCTTCAGCATCTTTCCTTCCATTCATCCTCTTCGGTTGTGTTCCAGATCTCAGGAGCTTCACGTTCACCACAGGGGAAAGACATATGGGACTATGTAACCTCTTGCAAACTGTATGGTTTCTGCTACTCTGAGCATTGGGTTGTGTTGCCTGGATGTCTTCATGGAGTTCAGATGTCGTAGTACAGTTCTCTACGTTCTTTACAGAGCTCATTAAACTGTCAGGAGAGATGTGGACACTTGTTTTTGTCAGAGGTGCCAGAGACTTCTGTTCAGATGATGATTCCTCTGCCCCAGAGGAATGCACCGTGATGACTGTTGATACTATACCTACATCCTTCAGTCCTTCTGTAGGGTGACTGGGGGAGGCCAGTCCTTCTGCAGGGTGACTGGGGGAGGCCAGTCCTTCTGTAGGGTGACTGGGGGAGGCCAGTCCTTCTGTAGGGTGACTTGGGGAGGCCAGTCCTTCTGTAGGGTGACTGGGGGAGGCCAGTCCTTCTGCAGGGTGACTGGGGGAGGCCAGTCCTTCTGCAGGGTGACTGGGGGAGGCCAGTCCTTCTGCAGGGTGACTGGGGGAGGCCAGTCCTTCTGTAGGGTGACTGGGGGAGGCCAGTCCTTCTGCAGGGTGACTGGGGGAGGCCAGTCCTTCTGTAGGGTGACTGGGGGAGGCCAGTCCTTCTGTAGGGTGACTGGGGGAGGCCAGTCCTTCTGCAGGGTGACTGGGGGAGGCCAGTCCTTCAGTAGGGTGACTGGGGGAGGCCAGTCCTTCTGTAGGGTGACTGGGGGAGGTCAGTCCTTCTGTAGGGTGACTGGGGTAGGCCAGTCTTTCTGTAGGGTGACTATGGGAGGCCAGTCCTTCAGTAGGGTGACTGGGGGAGGCCAGTCTTTCTGTAGGGTGACTATGGGAGGCCAGTCCTTCTGCAGGGTGACTGGGGGAGGCCAGTCCTTCTGTAGGGTGACTGGGGGAGGCCAGTCCTTCTGTAGGGTGACTGGGGGAGGCCAGTCTTTCTGTAGGGTGACTGGGGGAGGCCAGTCTTTCTGTAGGGTGACTGGGGGAGGCCAGTCCTTCTGTAGGGTGACTGGGGGAGGCCAGTCCTTCTGTAGGGTGACTGGGGGAGGCCAGTCCTTCTGTAGGGTGACTGGGGGAGGCCAGTCCTTCTGCAGGGTGACTGGGGGGGAACAGTACATCAACCTGTTTCCAAGAGAAACCCTCTTCATTGTCTTTATCTGATTCCTGGCCTGTAAACAACCGGTCTTGTTTATGGGGACATGCTTGAGGAGCTGCTTTCTGATCAGTTGTGTTACATTGAGTGTTAGGAGCCCATTCAGGCAGTTGTTCTGGACCAGTCACTGTCTCCGCAGAAAACTCAACCAGAAGACTGGGTTTCAGCTGTTTAGTGGAGGGAGTTTGAGCCACGCTGGCCTCTCCTGACTGATCTTTAATGCTTTCTACTTTCTCTGAGTCCCCATGGTTGATGCTCTGACCCGCCAAGACACAGCCATTATAACACGGGTTAGTCTCAACATCCATCTCTGTCATGTCTGGTGAGAAGTCCTGCACTTCTTCTCCTTGTGTTTGGGTGAGTGAGTTCTGAACGCCCCCAGTATGGACAGAGAGGTTGCCTGGATGCTCTACTGAGTTTGGGAGACACTCTGTGGCTTTGGTAAAGGACGGTAGATCATTAGATGAGGTTTGAGTCTCTCCTGATGGGGACTGGATGGTTTCAGCAGCTGGTTCTACCTGCATGTCTTCATGTTCACAGACAGCCACACTGTTCATCTCTGTCTCTCCTGAGGTCCCGGTGGCCAGATCAGGGCTTTGTCTCAGAATAGAATTAGTGCTGTCTGAAACAGGGCTTTCTCTCGGAGTAAAATTAATTCTGTCTGATGGTAGTTCCACTGAGGAGTCTGCAGGCTGTTGTCCTGCCAAAACAAGGGCCATCTGATTGGCTGGTCCAGTTTTATGTCCTGCTGTCTGATTGGCTGGTCCAGGCTGCTGTCCTGCTGTCTGATTGGCTGGTCCTGTAGTGTAGACAGAGTGGTTTCTGTTCTCTAGAGGAGATCTGGTCCCTCGAGCTCTGGACTCCAAGACATCATCCAAACTCTCCTGAGCTGAGGAGCAGGGTAAGGGGGAGAGGACAGGGGGCAGCGGCCTGAACCAGTCCAGGATCTCCTCAACTGATCTACTATGTTCATGGCCTGGCGGGTCAATGTTCCTGCCGGGTCCATGACCTGCCAGGTCATTGTTCCTACCGGGACCAGGGCCTGGCGGGTCACTGTTCCTACCGGGACCAGGGCCTAGCGGGTCACTGTTCCTGCTGGGTCCATGACCTGACGGGTCACTGTTCCTTGAGGGGCCATGGCCTGCCGGGTCACTGTTCCTGCCAGGTCCATGGCCTGGCGGGTCACTGTTCCTGCCGGGTCCGTGTCCTGCCGGGTCACTGTTCCTGCCGGGTCCATGGCCTGGCGGGTCACTGTTCCTGCCGGGTCCGTGTCCTGCCGGGTCACTGTTCCTGCTGGGTCCGTGGCCTGGCGGGTCACTGTTCCTGCCGGGTCCGTGTCCTGCCGGGTCACTGTTCTTGCTGGGTCCGTGGCCTGGCGGGTCACTGTTCCTGCTGGGTCCGTGGCCTGGCGGGTCACTGTTCCTGCTGGGTCCGTGGCCTGGCGGGTCACTGTTCCTGCTGGGTCCGTGGCCTGGCGGGTCACTGTTCTTGCTGGGTCCGTGGCCTGGCGGGTCACTGTTCTTGCTGGGTCCGTGGCCTGGCGGGTCACTGTTCCTGCTGGGTCCGTGGCCTGGCGGGTCACTGTTCCTGCTGGGTCCGTGGCCTGGCGGGTCACTGTCAGGTCTGTGGGGTTCAACTGTCCTGCAGTCTTGTAGGTGCTCCTTTAACTGCTGTTTCCTCCTGGCTGTGAGTGAGACAAAGACATAATGATATTCTGGTCTGTTGTAACAAGGGGAGGTCCATTATATCATATGACATCATAACAATGCATCTTGAATACATACCAGGGAGGTGTGATGAGGGAGGAGCTACACACACCCATAGATCCTCCAGCAGCCTCTGGATCTTCTCTGTAAAACAAACCACCGTATCAACACCATGACGACTGTAGGTACTATTCAATACCGTATCAACACCATGACGACTGTAGGTACTATACAATACCGTATCAACACCATGACGACTGTAGGTACTACACCCCACCGTGATGACTGTAGGTACTACACCCCACCGTAACGACTGTAGGTACTACACCCCACCGTGACGACTGTAGGTACTACACCCCACCGTGACGACTGTAGCTACTACACCCCACCGTGACGACTGTAAGTACTATACAATACCATGACGACTGTAGGTACTATACAATACCGTATCAACACCATGACGACTGTAGGTACTACACCCCACCGTGACGACTGTAGGTACTACACCCCACCGTGACGACTGTAGGTACTACACCCCACCGTGACGACTGTAGGTACTATACAATACCGTGATGACTGTTGGTACTACACCCCCCCGTGACGACTGTAGGTACTACACCCCACCGTGACGACTGTAGGTACTATACAATACCGTGATGACTGTTGGTACTACACCCCACCGTGACGACTGTTGGTACTACACCCCACCGTGACGACTGTAGGTACTACACCCACCGTGACGACTGTAGGTACTACACCCCACCGCGACGACTGTAGGTACTACACCCCCCCCGTGACGACTGTAGGTACAACACCCCCCCGTGACGACTGTAGGTACTACACCCCAACGTATCAACACCATGACGACTGTAGGTACTATACAACACCATGACGACTGTAGGTACTACACCCCACCGTGACGACTGTCGGTACTACACCTAACCAACACCATGATGACTGTAGGTACTATACAACACCGTGATGACTGTCGGTACTATACAACACCGTGGCGACTGTCGGTACTATACAACACCGTGACGACTATAGGTACTATACAACACCGTGACGACTATAGGTACTATACAACACCGTGACGACTATAGGTACTATACAACACCGTGACGACTGTAGGTACTATACAACACTGTGACGACTGTAGGTACTATACAACACCGTGACGACTGTAGGTACTATACAACACTGATGACTGTAGGTACTATACAACACCGTGACAACTGTAGGTACTACACCTAACCAACACCATGATGACTGTAGGTTTTTAATTTTATTTAACTTGGTAAGTCAGTTAAGAACAAATTCTTATTTACAATGACGGCCTACCGGGGAACAATGGGTTAACTGGGGCAGAACGGCAGATTTTTTACCTTGTCAGCTCGGGGATTCGATCCAGCAACCTTTCGGTTACTGGCCCAACACTCTAACCCCTAGGCTACCTGTCGCCCCAAAGGTATTAGTGTGTGGTATCAACCTGGGTTATAGTGTAATAAAAACATACCTTTGTCCACCTGTGTTTCTTCAGGTGCCGTTGCTTGAGTTGATGTGCTCTTTAATACTGAACAAAGACAAGATTGAACTTAATTAACAAAACGCTGTGATACTACTACTGATACTGCTACAACTACTGATACAACTACTGATCCTGCTACTACTACTGCTAATACTACTACTGCTAATACTACTACTGCCAATACTGCTACTACTGATACTACTACTACTGCTACTAATACTACATACTTTGTACCACCTACTGCTACTACTGATACTACTACTACTGCTACTAATACTACTACTGATACTACTACTACTGATACTACTACTGCTACTACTACTGATACTACTACTACTACTACTACTACTACTACTACTACTGCTACTACTTTTGATACTGCTACTACTACTGCTACTACTACTACTACTACTACTGCTACTACTATTGATACTGCTACTACTACTATTGATACTGCTACTACTACTACTACTACTACTACCACTTCTACTACTACTACCACTACCACTTCTACTACCACTTCTACTACTACTACCACTACTACTACTACTACTACCACCACTACCACTTCTACTACTACCACTTCTACTACTACTTCTACTACTACTACCACTACTCAACTACCACTACTACTACCACTACTCAACTACCACTACTCACCTACCACTACTCAACTACCACTACTCAACTACCACTACTCAACCACCACTACTACTACCACTACCACTACTCAACTACCACTACTCAACTACCACTACTCAACTACCACTACTCACCTACCACTTCTACTACTACTACTACTACTACTACCACTACTACTCAACTACCACTACTCAACTACCACTACTCAAATACCACTACTACTACTCACCTACCACTACTCAACTACCACTACTCAACCACCACTACTCTACTACTACTGATACTACTACTACCACTACTACCACTACTCAACCACCACTACTCAACTACCACTACTCAACTACCACTACTCAACTACCACTACTCAACTACCACTACTCAACTACCACTACTCAACTACCACTACTCAACTACCACTACTCAACTACCACTACTCAACTACCACTACTCAACTACCACTACTACTACTACTACCTCTACTACCACTACTCAACCACCACTACTCAACTACCACTACTACTACTACTGATACTACTACCACTACTCAACTACCACTACTGCTATGAACAGCACTGTTACCTTTATTCTTCTCCGTCTCCAGTTTCTCTAGTCGTTCCTGGAACAGAAAGAGGGTCCAATCAGACCGTTTCAAAACACTTTACAGTTGATACTACAGCCAATGGGAAAGTCTCTAACACTCTACAACAGTGGTCACCAACCTTTTCTGAGTCAAGATCACTGAGTCAAAATGCAAGCTGAGATCTACCGCTTTGCTTATTTTTAAACATGACTTTAAAAAACATAACCAATTAAAAACAGTTCTGTAGCAATGAGGTTTGAGCAGTAGACTATTGGCCCAATACATTATACAGCGCCTTGCAAGAGTATTCATCTCCCTTGGCGTTTTTCCTCATTTGTTGCAACCTGTAATTTAAATTGATTTTTATTTGGATTTCAAGGAATGGACAAACACAAAATAGTCCAAATTGTTGAAGTGAAATGAAAAATAACACTTTCAAACTATAAAAAATAAAACCTGAAAAGTGGTGCGTTCATATGTATTCACCCACTTTACTATGAAGCCCCCCCTTTACTATGAAGCCCCTCCCCTTTGCTACGAAGCCCCTCCCCTTTGCTATGAAGCCCCTCCCCTTTGCTATGAAGCCCCTCCCCTTTGCTATGAAGCCCCCCCCCTGTTATGAAGCCCCTCCCCTTTGTTATGAAGCCCCTAAATAAGATCTGGTGCAACCAATTACCTCCAGAAGTCACGTAATTAGTTAAATAAAGTCCACCTGTGTGCAATCTAATTGCCACATGATCTCAGTATACATACACCTGTTCTGAAAGGCCCTAGTGTCTGCAACACCATTAAGCAAGGGGCACCACCAAGCAAGGGGCACCACCAAGCAAGGGGCACCACCATTAAGCAAGGGGCACCACCAAGCAAGTGGCACCATGAAGACCAAGGAGCTCTCCAAACAGGTCAGGGATAAAGTTGTGGAGAAGTACAGATCAGGGTTGGGTTATAATAAATATCAGGAACTTTGAACATCCCACGGAGCACCATTAAATACATGATTATAAATGTGAATATGAAGAATATGGCACCACAACAAACCTGCCAAGAGAGGGCCCCCCACCAAAACTCACAGACCAGGCAAGGAGGGCAACAACGATGACCCTGAAGGAGCTGCAAAGTTCCACAGCGGAGATTGGAGTATCTGTCCATAGGACCACTTTAAGCCGTACACTCCACAGAGATGGGCTTTATGGAAGAGTGGCCAAAAAAAGCCATTGCTAAATGAAAGAAATAAGCTAACACGTTTGTTGTTCACCAAAAGGCATGTGGGAAACTCCCCAAACATATGGAAGAAGGTACTCTAGTCAGATGAGACTAAAATTGAGCTTTTTGGCCATCAAGGAAAATGCTATGTCTGGTGTAAACCAAACACCTCTCATCACCCCGAGGACAACATCCACAGTGAAGCATGGTGGTGGTAGCATCATGCTGTGGGGATGTTTTTCATCTGCAGGGACTGGGAACCTAGTCAGTACTGAAGGAATGAGGGAAACCTGTTTCAGTCTTCCAGAGATTTAAGACTGGGACGGAGGTTCAACTTCCAGCAGGGCAATAACCCTAAGCATACTGTTAAAGCAACACTCGAGTGGTTTAAGAGGAAACATTTAAATGTCTTGGAATGGCCGAGTCAAAGCCCAGACCTCAATCCAATTGAGAATCTGTGGTATGACTTAAAGATCGCTGTACACCAGCGGAACCCATCCAACTTGAAGGAGCCGGAGCAGTTTTGCCTTGAAGAATGGCCAAAAATCCCAGTGGCTAGATGTGCCAAGCTTATCAAGACATACCAAGAGACTTGCAGCTGTAATTGCTGCAAAAGGTGTCTCTACAAAGTATTTACAATGGGGGGGTGATAGTTATGCATGCTCAAGTTCTGTTTTTTTTTGTCTTAATTCTTGCTATAGGCCCAATACATTATCCCTGCATATTGGCTATGCTCAGTAGGCTATAGGCCCAATACATTATCCCTGCATATTGGCAATGCTCAGTAGGCCCAATACATTATCCCTGCATAGGCCCAATACATTATCCCTGCATATTGGCTATGCTCAGTAGGCCCAATACATTATCCCTGCATATTGGCTATGCTCAGTAGGCCCAATACATTATCCCTGCATATTGGCTATGCTCAGTAGGCCCAATACATTATCCCTGCATAGGCCCAATACATTATCCCTGCATATTGGCTATGCTCAGTAGGCCCAATACATTATCCCTGCATATTGGCTATAGGCTATAGGCCCAATACATTATCCCTGCATATTGGCTATGCTAGGCCCAATACATTATCCCTGCATATTGGCTATGCTCAGGCCCAATACATTATCCCTGCATATTGGCTATGCTCAGTAGGCCCAATACATTATCCCTGCATATTGGCTATGCTCAGTAGGCCCAATACATTATCCCTGCATATTGGCTATGCTCAGGCTATAGGCCCAATACATTATCACTGCATATTGCTATGCTATGCATTATCACTGCATATTGGCTATGCCCAATACATTATCCCTGCATATTGGCTATGCTCAGTAGGCCCAATACATTATCCCTGCATATTGGCTATGCTCAGTAGGCTATAGGCCCAATACATTATCACTGCATATTGGCTATGCTCTGTAGGCCCAATACATTATCCCTGCATATTGGCTATGCTCAGTAGGCCCAATACATTATCACTGCATATTGGCTATGCTCAGTAGGCCCAATACATTATCCCTGCATATTGGCTATGCTCAGTAGGCCCAATACATTATCCCTGCATATTGGCTATGCTCAGTAGGCCCAATACATTATCCCTGCATATTGGCTATGCTCAGTAGGTTATAGACCCAATACATTATCACTGCATATTGGCTATGCTCAGTAGCCCAATACATTATCCCTGCATATTGGCTATGCTCAGTAGGCCCAATACATTATCCCTGCATATTGGCTATGCTCAGTAGGCCCAATACATTATCTTATTGGCTATGCTCATAGGTTATAGACCCAGTACATTATCACTGCATATTGGCTATGCTAGACTATAGACCCAATACATTATCACTGCATATTGGCTTTGCTTGAATTACCCTTCCAATGTTATTCTTCTCAGACCACTTAGAAAATATATTTTCTGGAAATAGATCATGTGTTGTATTACTATTTTTACTGGACTGCTGTCCTGCATCTGATGGTCAGTCTGAGGGAGGGAGGGAGCAGCGGTAGAGCTGCCTCTCACCTGCCTCACCGTCCCTCTGCTCTCCCTCCCTCTGCTCTCCCTCCCTCCGCTGAGAAAAGGGGACACAGTCTTCTAGCTGATGGTCAGTCTGAGGGAGGGAGGGAGGGAGCCTAGAGCTGCCTCCGTCCCTCTGCTCTCCCTCCCTCCGCTGAGAAAAGGGGACACAGTCTTCTAGCTGATGGTCAGTCTGAGGAGGAGCAGCGGCGGGGCTGGTTGTAGCGTGAGTGGAAGTAGGGAGAACATGCAAACCTGAAGATGTAGAAGCTTGTTCTCCAGTACAATCTTCTCTGTTTTCAGCCTGGTAATGTCACGCTCTTGCTTGAGTTGAGAATCTAAAACAGAACAACCCAGGCACATCGCCAATAAGACAAGGCAGATAAAGGCTGTGTGACAGATCACAATAGGAATATTGTAAATGATGTTTCCCACAGACTAGCAGATAATAAAAAGTAATATCAACCTTGAAACAGTACAAGTTGTTTTTCCAGGTCGTATTTTCTGTTGGTGAAATCAGAAGGTAGAAACATGAGTACATTTACATTTACATTTAAGTCATTTAGCAGACGCTCTTATCCAGAGCGACTTACAAATTACAGTACAGCAACACCATGACTTATTCCATCCACTTGTTGTTTTAGTGTTCGGTGAAACCCCTTACAGAACGGATGTCCTGGCGTTGTCCTCCTTCAACCGCTGCACTTCCTCTGCTACCTTCTGGCATGTCTTCAACGACACCTGACAAGACAAACACACGTCAAATCATCACCGGACTAAACACTCTGCCACCAACACTTCACCATGGTTCTGAGTTCAGTGGGTTGAAACCACGCAGACAAACATCGGATAAGAGTCAGAACGAGGAGGGTTTATTGTCCCGTTCGATAACACAGTTACCTGTGTTTTCAGCAGGTCTTTCTGCAGTGCCGTCTTCTCCTGTCTCAGCTGGACATTATCCACACACTGCTTCTCTGTTGTCTCTTCAGAATACACAGGATCACTGAGTTACATACCTCAGACAGTGGACTATTACAATGTGGGTATATCAGCGGTCAACAGAAAGTAGAACCAGAGACAATACCTGCTACCATCTTCAGCTGGTCCTCAAGTCTCTTCTTTCTGGAGAACAGAGAGAGAGAGAGAGGGAAAGAGATGTCAGCGGGAACAAGAACCAAACTAAATAGGTTGTAAAATGTTCTTGATGAGTCTTACAGAGTCTCTGTGTTGTTGTTCTGCTCCTTCAGCCTCTCCACTTCCTCCAAAAGCTGCTGGGACAACTTCTCAGCGCTCTACAGGACAGAAACACAGCTCTGTTAGAGCTCTCCAGGACGATAGGACACAACTCTGTTAGAGCTCTCCAGGACACAGCTCTGTTAGAGCTCTCCAGGACAATAGGACACAACTCTGTTAGAGCTCTCCAGGATAATAGGACACAGCTCTGTTAGAGCTCTCCAGGACAAGCTCTCCAGGACACACTGTTAGAGCTCTGACACAACACTGTTAGAGCTCCCCAGGACAATAGGACACAGCTCTGTTAGAGCTCTCCAGGACAATAGGACACAGCTCTGTTAGAGCTCTCCAGGACTGTTAGAGCTCTCCAGGACACAGCACTGTTAGAGCTCTCCAGGACAATAGGACACAGCTCTGTTAGAGCTCTCCAGGACAACACTGTTAGAGCTCTCCAGGACAACAGGACACAACACTGTTAGAGCTCTCCAGGACAATAGGACACAGCTCTGTTAGAGCTCTCCAGGACACAACACTGTTAGAGCTCCCCAGGACAATAGGACACAGCTCTGTTAGAGCTCTCCAGGACAATAGGACACAGCTCTGTTAGAGCTCTCCAGGACACAACACTGTTAGAGCTCCCCAGGACAATAGGACACAGCTCTGTTAGAGCTCTCCAGGACAATAGGACACTGTTAGAGCTCTCCAGGACACAACACTGTTAGAGCTCCCCAGGACAATAGGACACAGCTCTGTTAGAGCTCTCCAGGACAACAGGACACAACACTGTTAGAGCTCTCCAGGACACAGCTCTGTTAGAGCTCTCCAGGACACAACACTGTTAGAGCTCCCCAGGACAATAGGACACAGCTCTGTTAGAGCTCTCCAGGACAATAGGACACAGCTCTGTTAGAGCTCTCCAGGACACAACACTGTTAGAGCTCCCCAGGACAATAGGACACAGCTCTGTTAGAGCTCTCCAGGACAATAGGACACAGCTCTGTTAGAGCTCTCCAGGACACAACACTGTTAGAGCTCCCCAGGACAATAGGACACAGCTCTGTTAGAGCTCTCCAGGACACAACACTGTTAGAGCTCCCCAGGACAATAGGACACAGCTCTGTTAGAGCTCTCCAGGACAATAGGACACAGCTCTGTTAGAGCTCTCCAGGACACAACACTGTTAGAGCTCTCCAGGACACAACACTGTTAGAGCTCTCCAGGACAATAGGACACAGCTCTGTTAGAGCTCTCCAGGACACAACACTGTTAGAGCTCTCCAGGACAACAGGACACAACACTGTTAGAGCTCTCCAGGACAATAGGACACAGCTCTGTTAGAGCTCTCCAGGACACAACACTGTTAGAGCTCCCCAGGACAATAGGACACAGCTCTGTTAGAGCTCTCCAGGACAATAGGACACAACTCTGTTAGAGCTCTCCAGGACACAACACTGTTAGAGCTCTCCAGGACACAGCTCTGTTAGAGCTCTCCAGGACAATAGGACACAGCTCTGTTAGAGCTCTCCAGGACAATAGGACACAGCACTGTTAGAGCTCTCCAGGACACAACACTGTTAGAGCTCTCCAGGACACAACACTGTTAGAGCTCTCCAGGATAATAGGACACAGCTCTGTTAGAGCTCTCCAGGACATAACACTGTCATGATGAGTAGAATGGGGCTTTTCACATCTCTTACCTGCTTAGCCTCCAGCTCTGCCCGCATGGCTTCGTACTCTGCATGTTGCTTTCCCAGAGAAGCTACTTTCAACTGCAGATCATCAAGTTGTATACGCTGCTTACTGGTCTCCCTGGAACAACGTTGTGTGACAGAAACAATGAACAACTTTATGTTGTCAACCATATACGTTTACAAAACATGTCAAATACTTACAAAGACATAGAAGAGCATTTAGTAAAGAGGAACGAGAGGAGTGAAATGTGTCATACCTCTGGGATCTCTGAAGCTGTAAGCAAACTGTCAAGGAAAACACCTCATAATGATGGAATTCAGCAGAGCCTTTTATCCAACGCATTAACGCCTGCATACGTTTTAGGTACGGGTGGTTCTGGGAATTGAACACACTATCCTGGCGTTGCCAGCGCTACGCTCTATCAACTGAGCCAGACAAACACTTCTAACAACACTGACAGTAGTGCAATGGGGGTGCCAGGTAGCCTTGTGGATAAGGCTGTTGGGCCAATGGGGGTGGCAGGTAGCCTTGTGGATAAGGCTGTTGGGCCAATGGGGGTGGGGTGGCTTGTGGATAAGGCTGTTGGGCCAATGGGGGTGGCAGGTAGCCTTGTGGATAAGGCTGTTGGGCCAATGGGGGTGGCAGGTAGCCTTGTGGATAAGGCTGTTGGGCCAATGGGGGGTGGCTTGTGGATAAGGCTGTTGGGTAGCCTTGTGGATAAGGCTGTTGGGCCAATGGGGGTGGCAGGTAGCCTTGTGGATAAGGCTGTTGGGCCAATGGGGGTGGCAGGTAGCCTTGTGGATAAGGCTGTTGGGCCAATGGGGGTGGCAGGTAGACTTGTGGATAAGGCTGTTGGGCCAATGGGGGTGGCAGGTAGCCTTGTGGATAAGGCTGTTGGGCCAATGGGGGTGGCAGGTAGCCTTGTGGATAAGGCTGTTGGGCCAATGGGGGTGGCAGGTAGCCTTGTGGATAAGGCTGTTGGGCCAATGGGGGTGGCAGGTAGCCTTGTGGATAAGGCTGTTGGGCCAATGGGGGTGGCAGGGCCTTGTGGATAAGACTGTTGGGCCAATGGGGGTGGCAGGTAGCCTTGTGGATAAGGCTAATGGTCAGAATTCTAATGGTCACCCCCATGAATTCTAATGGTCAGGTAGCCCGGATAAGACTGTTCCAATGGTCAGGTAGCCATAGAAGTCTAAATGGTCACTTCCACTAAGGACTTGTTAATGGTCAGTACAATACATAATCACCTTGAACCTCTCATCCCACTGTAACCAGTGAAGTCAAAACAGACTTGTTATGGTGGTGTTATATTGTAACCAGTGAAGTCAAAACAGACTTGTTATGGTGGTGTTATATTGTAACCAGTGAAGTCAAAACAGACTTGTTATGGTGGTGTTATATTGTAACCAGTGAAGTCAAAACAGACTTGTTATGGTGGTGTTATATTGTAACCAGTGAAGTCAAAACAGACTTGTTATGGTGGTGTTATATTGTAACCAGTGAAGTCAAAACAGACTTGTTATGGTGGTGTTATATTGTAACCAGTGAAGTCAAAACAGACTTGTTATGGTGGTGTTATATTGTAACCAGTGAAGTCAAAACAGACTTGTTATGGTGGTGTTATATTGTAACCAGTGAAGTCAAAACAGACTTGTTATGGTGGTGTTATATTGTAACCAGTGAAGTCAAAACAGACTTGTTATGGTGGTGTTATATTGTAACCAGTGAAGTCAAAACAGACTTGTTATGGTGGTGTTATATTGTAACCAGTGAAGTCAAAACAGACTTGTTATGGTGGTGTTATATTGTAACCAGTGAAGTCAAAACAGACTTGTTATGGTGGTGTTATATTGTAACCAGTGAAGTCAAAACAGACTTGTTATGGTGGTGTTATATTGTAACCAGTGAAGTCAAAACAGACTTGTTATGGTGGTGTTATATTGTAACCAGTGAAGTCAAAACAGACTTGTTATGGTGGTGTTATATTGTAACCAGTGAAGTCAAAACAGACTTGTTATGGTGGTGTTATATTGTAACCAGTGAAGTCAAAACAGACTTGTTATGGTGGTGTTATATTGTAACCAGTGAAGTCAAAACAGACTTGTTATGGTGGTGTTATATTCAAAACCAGTGAAGTCAAAACAGACTTGTTATGGTGGTGTTATATTGTAACCAGTGAAGTCAAAACAGACTTGTTATGGTGGTGTTATATTGTAAACCAGTGAAGTCAAAACAGACTTGTTATGGTGGTGTTATATTGTAACCAGTGAAGTCAAAACAGACTTGTTATGGTGGTGTTATATTGTAACCAGTGAAGTCAAAACAGACTTGTTATGGTGGTGTTATATTGTAACCAGTGAAGTCAAAACAGACTTGTTATGGTGGTGTTATATTGTAACCAGTGAAGTCAAAACAGACTTGTTATGGTGGTGTTATATTGTAACCAGTGAAGTCAAAACAGACTTGTTATGGTGGTGTTATATTGTAACCAGTGACAAGTCAAAACAGACTTGTTATGGTGGTGTTATATTGTAACCAGTGAAGTCAAAACAGACTTGTTATGGTGGTGTTATATTGTAACCAGTGAAGTCAAAAAACAGACTTGTTATGGTGGTGTTATATTGAACACCAGTGAAGTCAAAACAGACTTGTTATGGTGGTGTTATATTGAACCAGTGAAGTCTAAAACAGACTTGTTATGGTGGTGTTATATTGTAGTCCAGTGAATGTCAAAACAGACTTGTTATGGTGGTGTTATATTGTAACCAGCTGAAGTCAAAACAGACTTGTTATGGTGAGTGTTATATTGTAACCTAGTGAATGTCAAAACAGACTTGTTATGGTGGTCCTTGAAGTAATGAATGGCTGAGTGAAACAGTGAAGTCAAACAGACTTGTTATGGAATATGAATGGTAACCAGTGAAGTCAAAACAGACTAATGAATGGCTGAGTCCTAATATTGCTGAGTCCTAGTGAATGGCAGACTTGTTATGGTGGTGTTATATTGTAACCAGTGAAGTCAAAACAGACTAATGAATGGTGTTAATTGTAACCAGTGACCTAAAATGACTTGTTATGAATGGCTGATACCTAATGAAGTGAAGTCAAAACAGACTTGTTATGGTGGTGTTATATTGTAACCAGTGAAAGTCAAAACAGACTTGTTATGGTGGTGTGATATTTGCAGGTGACTGGGGAACAAAGAAGTTAAACAGATTACATTAGTGGTGGTGTTTTTAAAACATGAAGTCATTCACTCCACTTGTTACATTCAACATGGTAGGCCAGTACATATGTGTTTTACATTGTCATTTTCAGTTATACAGCTACATCAGATGAGTCAAGACAGACTTGTTATGGTGGTCCTATATTGTCAAACCAGGCACCGGGTCAATGACAACACTGTTGCTGCTGGTGTTATGTGTTGCAGACAGGCATAGTCAAAACAGACGTGTCTGGTTGTTTGGATGTTTATTGACAAGTGGAATGAAACTGTCATCAGAATTCAGACAATGCAGGTTTGTTTTCAACTTCAGGGAACCAGACTATGGTGGTTTGATTGAATAGCCCCCAGTGAGTAGACTTGTTATGGTGCTGTTTGATTGAATGGCCCCCCCACCCTGACTTGTATATATGTAGTTAGCTGTTTGATTGAATAGCCCCCTTACCCTGAGTATGTAGTTAGCTGTTTGATTGAATAAGCCCCCCACCCTGAGTATATATGTAGTTAGCTGTTTGATTGAATAGCCCCCCACCAGTGAAGTCAAAACAGACTGAGTGTTATGGTTAGTGTTTATTGAATAGCCCACCAGTGAAGTAATAAGTTAGACTTGTTTGATTGAAGTCTAAACAGACTTGTTATAGGTGGTGTTATATTGTAACCACCCTGAAGTATGTAGTTACAGACTTGTTATGGTGGCTGTTTGATTGAATAGCCCCCCCTGAGTATATATGTAGTTAGATGTTTGATTGAATAGCCCCCCACCCTGAGTATGTAGTTAGTTAGATGTTTGATTGAATAGCCCCCCACCCTGAAGTATGTACAGACTTGTTAGGTGGTGTTATATTGAATAGCCCCCACCCTGAAGTAATATGTAGTTAGCTGTTTGATTGAATAGCCCCCTCACCCTGAGTATATGTAGTTAGTGAAGTCAAAACAGACTTGTTATGGTGGTGTTTGATTGAATAGCCCCGCCACCCTGAAGTATGTATGTAGTTAGCTGTTTGATTGAATAGCCCCCCACCCTGAGTATATATGTTGTTAGCTGTTTGATTGAATAGCCCCCCACCTGAGTATATATGTAACTAGCTGTTTGATTGAATAGCCCCCCACCCTGAAGTCAAAACAGATTAGTTAGCTGTTTGATTGAATACCCCCCACCCAGACTATATATGTAGTTAGCTGTTTGATTGTAATAGCCCCAAAACCCTGAGTATTATGTAGCTAGCTGTTTGATTGAATAGCCCCCTCACCCTGAGTATGTTATGTAGCTAGCTGTTTATTGAATAGCCCCCACCCTGAAGTATAAACAGCTGTTTGATTGAATAGCCCCCACCCTGAGTATATATGTAGTTAGCTGTTTGATTGAATAGTGAAGTCACCCAGACTTATATGTAGCTAGCTGTTTGATTGAATAGCCCCCTCACCCTGAGTATATATGTAGCTAGCTGTTTGATTGAATAGTGAAGTCACCCAGAGTATATATGTAGTTAGCTGTTTGATTGAATAGCCCCCTCACCCTGAGTATATATGTAGTAGCTGTTTGATTGAATAGCCCCCTCACCCTGAGTATATATGTAGCTAGCTGTTTGATTGAACCAGCCCCCTCACCCTGAGTATATATGTAGCTAGCTGTTTGATTGTAAATAGCCCCCACCCTGAGTATATATGTAGTTAGCTGTTTGATTGAATAGCCCCCTCACCCTGAGTATATATGTAGCTAGCTGTTTGATTGAATAGCCCCCTCACCCTGAGTTTATGTGTAGTTAGCTGTTTGATTGAATAGCCCCCCACCCTGAGTATATATGTAGTTAGCTGTGTTTTAGGGGCCTGTACAGCATCATCTCATCACACAAGTCTAATAACGTTAGTTACTTACTCGGAGTCAATAGTTGTCTGTTTCAAAACCAGGAGAGCTGCCACATATTCGTTTAGGTTCTACAATGAGAGTCCTAAGAGGATGGATTGTCCGTCAGTATAGTTTGGTGAAATATTAGCTAACTATCTTTTTCTCCAGGCTTGAACCAAGTATAGACCAGTAGCCAGAGCCTTTTCTCCTCACCTGGTGAAGCACAGTGCAGTTTTGACAGGCTCCAGTAGTTGCTCCTGAAGCGATTTTAGAAAGATTCTCCCCCGGCATCATGATAAGTCGTCACAGTTACTGTCCAATATCCCACACAAGTAATGTCAAAAATATGTCAAAATAGAACTACTGACATTAAAAACACAAACACTTGACAACAAATTCGGCATGACACAAACGCACTGTCCCACGTTGACTCAGGACCCGAAATATACACCGGGTTGTCTATAGAAATGCCGGTCTGAAAAAGTCAAACATTAGCGATATATTTTTTTCAGATTTTTTTATATATTACATTTTTGTATTATTATTATAAACAAGAAATCAATACAATAAGTAGATGGGGGAACACAAGCATATATAAAGAATATCACAAGGACAATTGGGCAAGGGGAGGGGCTGGAGGCGGGGCTTGGGGCGGGGCTTGGTGGTTACAATTATCACATTACACAACGACCTTAAGGGGAATATTTTCACGTTTATCATTCTAACAGTTTATTTGTTGTATTTAGTTGTCTTAAAATAAAGTTCCATTTATATTTGTAATGTAAAGAAATGTGGTGTTTTGTTTGTAAATTTACATTTGTGAATATGGCCCTGTAATGAAATTAATTGTTTCAACTTATTTCTATCGTAGGTAAAGAATCCAAGCAGTACATCTCTACAAATAGTGTAAAATCTTCATAAATGTGTTTGATTATAAATCTACCGATGTCTTGCCACAGATTCCTTAAATGCATAAAATACTGAAAAAGATACAACACTGTTTCTGGGTGGTCATGACAAAAGGTACAATTTGAATTGATATTTTTCTTAAAAAATTCTTCATGATATGGTGGTTGGCAGGATAATATTTATTAATAATTTTTAAAGAAACGTGTGGCAATATCCAAACTTTTTTCCAACAGACATGATCAATAAAACCGTTCCAATATGGCATGACATAAGGAATAGATACAACATCTTGTTGAAACAAGGTATCCTATAGTTCTATTTTGTTGAATGGACCAACATGACATAAGGAATAGATACAACATGTTTGTTGAAACAAGGTTCCTATAGTTCTATTGCTGTTGAATGGACCAACATGACATAAGGAATAGATACAACATGTTTGTTGAAACAAGGCTCCTATAGTTCTATTGCTGTTGAATGGACCAACATGACATAAGGAATAGATACAACAGTTTGTTGAAACAAGGTTCCTATAGTTCTATTGTTGTTGAATGGACCAACATGACATAAGGAATAGATACAACATGTTTGTTGAAACAAGGTTCCTATAGTTCTATTTGTTGAATGGACCAACATGACATAAGGAATAGATACAACATCCTGTTGAAACAAGGTTCCTATAGTTCTATTGTTGTTGAATGGACCAACATGACATAAGGAATAGATACAACATCCTGTTGAAACAAGGTTCCTATAGTTCTATTGTTTGTTGAATGGACCAACATGACATAAGGAATAGATACAACTGTTTGTTGAAACAAGGTTCCTATAGTTCTATTGCTGTTGAATGGACCAACATGACATCAGGAATAGATACAACATCCTGTTGAAAGCCCCCTCCTATAGTTCTATTGCTGTTGAATGGACCAACATGACATAAGTATATATGATAGCTAGCATTGAAACAAGGTTCCTATAGTTCTATTGCTGTTGAATGGACCAACATGACATAAGGAATAGATACAACATTGAAACAAGGTTCCTATAGTTCTATTGCTGTTGAATGGACCAACATGACATAAGGAATAGATACAACATCCTGTTGAAACAAGGTTCCTATAGTTCTATTGTTGTTGAATGGACCAACATGACATAAGGAATAGATACAACATGTTTGTTGAAACAAGGTTCCTATAGTTCTATTGTTTGTTGAATGGACCAACATGACATAAGGAATAGATACAACAGCTGTGAAACAAGGTTCCTATAGTTCTATTGCTGTTGAATGGACCAACATGACATAAGGAATAGATACAACATCCTGTTCAAAACAAGGTTCCTATAGTTCTATTGTTGTTGAATGGACCAACATGACATAAGGAATAGATACAACATTTGTTGAAACAAGGTTCCTATAGTTCTATTGCTGTTGAATGGACCAACATGACATAAGGAATAGATACAACATCCTGTTGAAACAAGGTTCCTATAGTTCTGTCAAAAATATGTCAAAATAGAATTGCTGTTGAATGGACCAACATGACATAAGGAATAGATACAACATCCTGTTGAAACAAGGTTCCTATAGTTCTATTGCTGTTGAATGGACCAACATGACATAAGGAATAGATACAACATCCTGTTGAAACAAGGTTCCTATAGTTCTATTGTTGTTGAATGGACCAACATGACATAAGGAATAGATACAACATCCTGTTGAAACAAGGTTCCTATAGTTCTATTGTTGTTGAATGGACCAACATGACATAAGGAATAGATACAACATCTTGTTGAAACAATTTTCCTATAGTTCTATTGTTGTTGAATGGACCAACATGACATAAGGAATAGATACAACATCCTGTTGAAACAAGGCTCCTATAGTTCTATTGCTGTTGAATGGACCAACATGACATAAGGAATAGATACAACATCCTGTTGAAACAAGGTTCCTATAGAATATTGTTGTTGAATGGACCAACATGACATAAGGAATAGATACAACATCCTGTTGAAATTTGTGTTGAATAATGAAATTAATAATGTTGAAACAAGGTTCCTATAGTTCTATTGTTGTTGAATGGACCAACATGACATAAGGAATAGATACAACATCCTGTTGAAACAAGGTTCCTATAGTTCTATTGCTGTTGAATGGACCAACATGACATAAGGAATAGATACAACATCCTGTTGAAACAAGGTTCCTATAGTTCTATTGTTGTTGAATGGACCAACATGACATAAGGAATAGATACAACATCCTGTTGAAACAAGGCTCCTATAGTTCTATTGCTGTTGAATGGACCAACATGACATAAGGAATAGATACAACATCCTGTTGAAACAAGGTTCCTATAGTTCTATTGTTGTTGAATGGACCAACATGACATAAGGAATAGATACAACATCCTGTTGAAACAAGGTTCCTATAGTTCTATTGCTGTTGAATGGACCAACATGACATAAGGAATAGATACAACATCCTGTTGAAACAAGGTTCCTATAGTTCTATTGTTGTTGAATGGACCAACATGACATAAGGAATAGATACAACATCCTGTTGAAACAAGGTTCCTATAGTTCTATTGTTGTTGAATGGACCAACATGACATAAGGAATAGATACAACATCCTGTTGAAACAAGGTTCCTATAGTTCTATTGTTGTTGAATGGACCAACATGACATAAGGAATAGATACAACATCCTGTTGAAACAAGGTTCCTATAGTTCTATTGTTGTTGAATGGACCAACATGACATAAGGAATAGATACAACATCCTGTTGAAACAAGGTTCCTATAGTTCTATTTGTTGAATGGACCAACATGACATAAGGAATAGATACAACATCCTGTTGAAACAAGGTTCCTATAGTTCTATTGCTGTTGAATGGACCAACATGACATAAGGAATAGATACAACATCCTGTTGAAACAAGGTTCCTATAGTTCTATTGTTGTTGAATGGACCAACATGACATAAGGAATAGATACAACATCCTGTTGAAACAAGGTTCCTATAGTTCTATTGTTGTTGAATGGACCAACATGACATAAGGAATAGATACAACATCCTGTTGAAACAAGGTTCCTATAGTTCTATTGTTGTTGAATGGACCAACATGACATAAGGAATAGATACAACATCCTGTTGAAACAAGGTTCCTATAGTTCTATTGTTGTTGAATGGACCAACATGACATAAGGAATAGATACAACATCCTGTTGAAACAAGGTTCCTATAGTTCTATTGTTGTTGAATGGACCAACATGACATAAGGAATAGATACAACATCCTGTTGAAACAAGGTTCCTATAGTTCTATTGTTGTTGAATGGACCAACATGACATAAGGAATAGATACAACATCCTGTTGAAACAAGGTTCCTATAGTTCTATTGCTGTTGAATGGACCAACATGACATAAGGAATAGATACAACATCCTGTTGAAACAAGGTTCCTATAGTTCTATTGCTGTTGAATGGACCAACATGACATAAGGAATAGATACAACATCCTGTTGAAACAAGGTTCCTATAGTTCTATTGCTGTTGAATGGACCAACATGACATAAGGAATAGATACAACATCCTGTTGAAACAAGGTTCCTATAGTTCTATTGCTGTTGAATGGACCAACATGACATAAGGAATAGATACAACATCCTGTTGAAACAAGGTTCCTATAGTTCTATTGTTGTTGAATGGACCAACATGACATAAGGAATAGATACAACATCCTGTTGAAACAAGGTTCCTATAGTTCTATTGCTGTTGAATGGACCAACATGACATAAGGAATAGATACAACATCCTGTTGAAACAAGGTTCCTATAGTTCTATTGCTGTTGAATGGACCAACATGACATAAGGAATAGATACAACATCCTGTTGAAACAAGGTTCCTATAGTTCTATTGTTGTTGAATGGACCAACATGACATAAGGAATAGATACAACATCCTGTTGAAACAAGGTTCCTATAGTTCTATTGCTGTTGAATGGACCAACATGACATAAGGAATAGATACAACATCCTGTTGAAACAAGGTTCCTATAGTTCTATTGTTGTTGAATGGACCAACATGACATAAGGAATAGATACAACATCCTGTTGAAACAAGGTTCCTATAGTTCTATTGTTGTTGAATGGACCAACATGACATAAGGAATAGATACAACATCCTGTTGAAACAAGGTTCCTATAGTTCTATTGTTGTTGAATGGACCAACATGACATAAGGAATAGATACAACATCCTGTTGAAACAAGGTTCCTATAGTTCTATTGTTGTTGAATGGACCAACATGACATAAGGAATAGATACAACATCCTGTTGAAACAAGGTTCCTATAGTTCTATTGCTGTTGAATGGACCAACATGACATAAGGAATAGATACAACATCCTGTTGAAACAAGGTTCCTATAGTTCTATTGTTGTTGAATGGACCAACATGACATAAGGAATAGATACAACATCCTGTTGAAACAAGGTTCCTATAGTTCTATTGTTGTTGAATGGACCAACATGACATAAGGAATAGATACAACATCCTGTTGAAACAAGGTTCCTATAGTTCTATTGCTGTTGAATGGACCAACATGACATAAGGAATAGATACAACATCCTGTTGAAACAAGGTTCCTATAGTTCTATTGTTGTTGAATGGACCAACATGACATAAGGAATAGATACAACATCCTGTTGAAACAAGGTTCCTATAGTTCTATTGTTGTTGAATGGACCAACATGACATAAGGAATAGATACAACATCCTGTTGAAACAAGGTTCCTATAGTTCTATTGCTGTTGAATGGACCAACATGACATAAGGAATAGATACAACATCCTGTTGAAACAAGGTTCCTATAGTTCTATTGTTGTTGAATGGACCAACATGACATAAGGAATAGATACAACATCCTGTTGAAACAAGGTTCCTATAGTTCTATTGTTGTTGAATGGACCAACATGACATAAGGAATAGATACAACATCCTGTTGAAACAAGGTTCCTATAGTTCTATTGTTGTTGAATGGACCAACATGACATAAGGAATAGATACAACATCCTGTTGAAACAAGGTTCCTATAGTTCTATTGTTGTTGAATGGACCAACATGACATAAGGAATAGATACAACATCCTGTTGAAACAAGGTTCCTATAGTTCTATTGTTGTTGAATGGACCAACATGACATAAGGAATAGATACAACATCCTGTTGAAACAAGGTTCCTATAGTTCTTGTTGTTGAATGGACCAACATGACATAAGAAATAGATACAACATCCTGTTGAAACAAGGTTCCTATAGTTCTATTGTTGTTGAATGGACCAACATGACATAAGGAATAGATACAACATCCTGTTGAAACAAGGTTCCTATAGTTCTATTGCTGTTGAATGGACCAACATGACATAAGGAATAGATACAACATCCTGTTGAAACAAGGTTCCTATAGTTCTATTGCTGTTGAATGGACCAACATGACATAAGGAATAGATACAACATCCTGTTGAAACAAGGTTCCTATAGTTCTATTGTTGTTGAATGGACCAACATGACATAAGGAATAGATACAACATCCTGTTGAAACAAGGTTCCTATAGTTCTATTGTTGTTGAATGGACCAACATGACATAAGGAATAGATACAACATCCTGTTGAAACAAGGTTCCTATAGTTCTATTGTTGTTGAATGGACCAACATGACATAAGGAATAGATACAACATCATGTTGAAACAAGGTTCCTATAGTTCTATTGTTGTTGAATGGACCAACATGACATAAGGAATAGATACAACATCCTGTTGAAACAAGGTTCCTATAGTTCTATTGTTGTTGAATGGACCAACATGACATAAGGAATAGATACAACATCCTGTTGAAACAAGGTTCCTATAGTTCTATTGCTGTTGAATGGACCAACATGACATAAGGAATAGATACAACATCCTGTTGAAACAAGGTTCCTATAGTTCTATTGTTGTTGAATGGACCAACATGACATAAGGAATAGATACAACATCATGTTGAAACAAGGCTCCTATAGATCTTGTTGTTGAACAGACCAACAGAAAAACATGATCTTTCCTGCTGAATGAGTCAACATGGTTAATCAAGGTATGTTCTATAGGTCAGGTCTTGACAGGGTCAGGTCTTACAAGGATCTTGTAATGGAACCTTATAACATGACCCTCATACCAGGCATATTATTTCAGAACAATATTCTAAAATCAAAGAGGTATTTTAAACAAAGGTCCTATTATTCCATATATAAAATTGTGTTGAATTAAAAGGACCATGACAAGAAAACATGTTGATGAAAAACAAGGTTCCTATAGTTCTATTCTAATTGAAACCAACATGACATCAAGGGAAAGATACAACATACTGTTGAAAGAAGTGGGTCTTCTTAGTTCTATTGTTTTATCAATTGATCTCAAATGACATAAAGTAAAGTCCAGAAAATTCAACCCGCCATTCTCATGTGTTCATTAAACAGCTTTCCTACGTATGACAGGGTTCTCCACAGAAAGTTGAAAAGCATCTGTTCTATCTCCTTACTTATTTTACCATCAAGATATAAAGATAGAGTGGCCATATGTTAGTCTAGAGATTCCTAATAACCAAGGCTGAAGGTCTCTTCTTTTAAAGGAGTCCCTCTGAAGCCATTCAGGCTTCTTCTGTTTAAAAAGGAATAAGATGGTTAAAATGTAGTTGTTGACTTGGACGGTTCTGACCTAAATATGTCAATATCTTTCACTGGAAAAGGTTCCTATAGTTCAATCTTTGTTGAATGAGTTCACATGTATTCATGTTAAGACATAATAAATGACACATCACCTTGTTGGAAATGGTAATCTGACTAGTGTCTTTCAGAACATGTGTGAATGTCAGCCAGCTGACTTAAGTAATGGCTTTACCAGCTAAAATACCTTGTACTGGATTGAAATCATTTGTAAGAAGTTGGTCTAAAAACAGATACAGGGAGATAGGAAACTTGACCTAGTTCCTCTCTTCAACTCAAATCAAGGTGAGGGGCCATGTTTCAGTGTGATAGAGCTGTTACCATTGATAGAGAGTTTTAATAGGGGTCAGAAGTCCCATAAAGCCAAATGTCTCAAGGGGTGGAAGGAAACTATTCTACTGTTTTTTAATGCTTTCAAAAATAATTGAAGCTATCCTCTGTTATCGGGGTCAGTAGTCAATAAACGGGGTTATCCTCTGTTATCAGGTCTGAGTAGTCAATAAGAATAATACGAAGCTATCCTCTGTTATCAGGTCTGAGTAGTCAATAAAATAATACGAAGCTATCCACTGTTATCAGGTCTGAGTAGTCAATAAAAATAATACGAAGCTATCCACTGTTATCAGGTCTGAGTAGTCAATAAAAATAATACGAAGCTATCCACTGTTATCAGGTCTGAGTAGTCAATAAAAATAATACGAAGCTATCCACTGTTATCAGGTCTGAGTAGTCAATAAAAATAATACGAAGTTATCCAGTTATCAGGTCTGAGTAGTCAATAAAATAATACGAAGTTATCCTCTGTTATCAGGTCTGAGTAGTCAATAAAATAATGCAAGTTATCCTCTGTTATCAGGTCTGAGTAGTCAATAAAAATATAAAACTATCCACTGTTATCAGGTCTGAGTAGTCAATAAAATAATACAAGCTATCCACTGTTATCAGGTCTGAGTAGTCAATAAAAATAATACGAAGCTATCCACTGTTATCAGGTCTGAGTAGTCAATAAAAATAATACGAAGTTATCCTCTGTTATCAGGTCTGAGTAGTCAATAAAATAATACGAAGTTATCCACTGTTATCAGGTCTGAGTAGTCAATAAAATAATACGAAGTTATCCTCTGTTATCAGGTCTGAGTAGTCAATAAAATAATACGAAGTTATCCTCTGTTATCAGGTCTGAGTAGTCAATAAAATAATACGAAGTTATCCTCTGTTATCAGGTCTGAGTAGTCAATAAAATGATATGAAGTTATCCTCTGTTATCAGGTCTGAGTAGTCAATAAAATAATATAAAGCTATCCACTGTTATCAGGTCTGAGTAGTCAATAAAATAATATGAAGTTATCCACTGTTATCAGGTCTGAGTAGTCAATAAAATAATACGAAGTTATCCTCTGTTATCAGGTCTGAGTAGTCAATAAAAATATCTACGAAGCTATCCTCTGTTATCAGGTCTGAGTAGTCAATAAAATAATACGAAGCTATCCACTGTTATCAGGTCTGAGTAGTCAATAAAATAATGAAGTTATCCACTGTTATCAGGTCTGAGTAGTCAATAAAAATAATATGAAGTTATCCTCTGTTATCAGGTCTGAGTAGTCAATAAAATAATTAAAGCTATCCACTGTTATCAGGTCTGAGTAGTCAATAAAATAATATGAAGTTATCCTCTGTTATCAGGTCTGAGTAGTCAATAAAATAATACGAAGTTATCCACTGTTATCAGGTCTGAGCCCATCTGAATAGTCAATAAAATAATATGAAGTTATCCTCTGTTATCAGGTCTGAGTAGTCAATAAAATAATACGGGCTATCCTCTGTTATCAGGTCTGAGTAGTCAATAAAATAATATGAAGCTATCCACTGTTATCAGGTCTGAGTAGTCAATAAAATAATAAAGTTATCCACTGTTATCAGGTCTGAGTAGTCAATAAAAATAATACGAAGCTATCCTCTGTTATCAGGTCTGAGTAGTCAAGTCTAATACAATTTGTAAGTGCTCTGGAATACGTCTCTAAATGACTTAAATGTGTTATTGTTAGAAATATGTCTGTTCCTAAAGCCAGCCTGTGTTTCATCAATGACTGCATCCAGGACTTCTTTAATTATTTGTGCAGATAGTAAGGCTAATATATTGTAGTCATTACTATGTCTGGAACCTGTTTTGTTACTCCAAGCGAATGATCTGTCGGCCAGATACCTCTCTCTCCATATATCAGTAAGATCAAACTTCTCCATAAAAAGTATTAAACCCAAATTCTGATTGGTTGGCCTACCTGTGGGCCATCTATCAGATGAATTATCTATAGTGATGTTAAAGTCCCCTCCTATCAATAATAACCTGGGGCCATCTATCAGATGAATTATCTATAGTGATGTTAAAGTCCCCTCCTATCTATAATAACCTGGGGGCCATCTATCAGATGAATTATCTATAGTGATGTTAAAGTCCCCTCTATAATAACCTGGGGGCCATCTATCAGATGAATTATCTATAGTGATGTTAAAGTCCCCTCCTGAGGGCCATCTATCAGATGAATTATCTGTAGTGATGTTAAAGTCCCCTCCTGAGGGCCATCTATCAGATGAATTATCTATAGTGATGTTAAAGTCCCCTCCTGAGGGCCATCTATCAGATGAATTATCTATAGTGATGTTAAAGTCCCCTCCTGAGGGCCATCTATCAGATGAATTATCTATAGTGATGTTAAAGTCCCCTCCTGAGGGCCATCTATCAGATGAATTATCTATAGTGATGTTAAAGTCCCCTCCTATCAATAATAACGGATTGGGACATTTAGATAACCAATGAAGTGTATGTTTCTCTACAGATTCAAGCAACTCATCATTCTCATGTTTGGTGTTGTATCTAGAAGTTTACAGTAATGAGTTAAATGTCATTGTAACTGATCACAAGATAAATAAAGTAACCAAAGGGTCACAGTCCGAGTGTAGAATATTACCACCAGAGGTATTTTACAGTGCAATGACCCCAGCGGAGCGTTCAGTTGGAATCAGCAGAAATTGAGCGCGACTCTAAATGTTTTATTTTTTTCCCCGAAGTTGTTCAGCAAATAAAAATAAGGCCTTGTGCTTCACAGTTTCGTAACCCCCAGACCTTTGCATTTTAAAAATCAGTTTCTAAACCGAGAGGCGCAACAATGCGAGACTTGTGGGAACGCTAGGGAAGTGGACCACATATTATCCATTATATTGATATAGGTGAGATTTAGGACTTTGCCATCTATCAGATGAATTATCTATAGTGATGTTAAAAGTCCCTCCTGGCTGTGGTAACCAGGCACAACTTCGAAGTGTTTTTTCCCCAAGTTGCCGGGATGTCACGTGTCCCAGTTATATCAGTACCCGCATAGAAACCTAATCATTACGAAACGTCTATTCGATTAAATAAGCCACACTTAACAAATAAGCCATTAGACAATCTCTCATTGATCTCCATAAAAAAACTCCTCGCTTGGTGAGCGGAAACAACGCCACCTACTGGAGAAGACAGATTTTGGTCCCAGCTTCGCCTCTTCCTCTCAGAGAAGACCAAGCAAGACGTTCTTCTTCTTCGGTGGAGTTTAACGGCGGTTGGCATCCAATATGTTGCATTACCGCCACCAACTGAACTATAGTATGAACACATTCAACTTTGTGACGGAAAAAGGGGAAACGGGAAAAATACAATATCTATTTAAATGTTTTAATTAACCCTTATTTTACCAGGTAAGTTGACTGAGAACACATTCTCATTTACAGCAATGACCTGGGGAATAGTTACAGGCGAGAGGAGGGGGATGAATGAGCCAATTGGAAGCTGGGGATTATTAGGTGGCCGTGATGGTACCAACTAGCCCTCATTAATACCCACCGCCTTGTTCCACTGTTTAACCCCATCTTCCTACCCCAGGCCAAGACCTGAGAGGACAGACCTTGTTCCACTACTTTAACCCCATCTAATCCTACCCCAGGCCAAGACCTGAGAGGACAGACCTTGTTCCACTACTTTAACCCCATCTAATCCTACCCCAGGCCAAGACCTGAGAGGACAGACCTTGTTCCACTACTTTAACCCCATCTAATCCTACCCCAGGCCAAGACCTGAGAGGACAGACCTTGTTCCACTACTTTAACCCCATCTAAGTTGTTCAGCATCCGCTACAAGACCATGGTGCTTGCCACGGAGCTGTGAGGGGAACGGCCCCAGACCTCCATTTTAAAAATCAGGCCCTACACCCAAGCAAGGGCACTGCGTTCATCCACCTCTGGCCTGCCTCCCTACCATTGAGGAAGTACATTGCTCAGCCCAGTCAAAACTGTTAAGACTCTGGCCCCCCAATGGTGGAACAAACTCCCTCACGACGCCAGGACAGCGGAGTCAATCACCACCTTCCGGAGACACCTGAAACCCCAGTTCTTCAAGGAATACCTAGGATAGGAAACCTAATCCTTCTCACCCCCCCCCCCCCCTAATGACTTAGATGCACTATTGTAAGTGGCTGTTCCACTGGATGTCAGAAGGTGAATTCACCAATTTGTAAGTCTCTGGATAAGAGCGTCTGCTAAATGACTTAAATGTAAATGTAATCTAATCCTACCCCAGGCCTACCTGAGAGGACAGACCTTGTTCCACTACTTTAACCCCATCTAATCCTACCCCAGGCCAAGACCTGAGAGGAAGACCTTGTTCCACTGGACTTTAACCCCATATAATCCTACCCCAGGCCAACAACCTGAGAGGACAGACCTTGTTCCACTAGAGGACTGACTTCACTCCACAAGAGGACATTACATTTACATTTAAGTCATTTATTAACTCTCTTATCCAGAGGACTTACAAATTGGTGAATTCACCTTCTGACATCCAGTGGAACAGCCACTTTACAATAGTGCATCTAAATCATTAAGGGGGGGTGAGAAGGATTACTTATGATCCTAGGTATTCCTTGAAGAGGTGGGGTTTCAGGTGTCTCCGGAAGGTGGTGATTGACTCCGCTGTCCTGGCGTCGTGAGGGAGTTTGTTCCACCATTGGGGGCCAGAGCAGCGAACAGTTTTGACTGGGCTGACGGGAACTTTACTTCCTCAATGGTACCCCAGGCCAGCAGACCAGAGAGGACAGACCTTGTTCCACTAGGGCCTTTAACCTGGATCTGCGGTCCTACCCCGTAGGCCAAGGACCATGGAGGACGGACCTTGTTCCAACTGGAACCCCAGTGGAGAGAGCGGAGGAGCGACCTGACGAGGTGAGAGACTTGGGAAGGTTGAACACTTTAGACCCGGACAAACCTTATTCCACTAGAGAGGCCAGATTTTATTCCACTAGAGAGGACAGACCTTATACCACTAGAGAGGACGGACCTTATTCCACTAGAGAGGACAGACCTTATTCCACTAGAGAGGACAGACCTTATTCCACTAGAGAGGACATACCTTATTCCACTAGAGAGGACGGATCTTATTCCACTAGAGAGGACAAACCTTATTCCACTAGAGAGGACAGACCTTATTCCACTAGAGAGGACGGACCTTATTCCACTAGAGAGGACATACCTTATTCCACTAGAGAGGACATACCTTATTCCACTAGAGAGGACATACCTTATTCCACTAGAGAGGACGGACCTTATTCCACTAGAGAGGACGGACCTTATTCCACTAGAGAGGACGGACCTTATTCCACTACTTTAACCCTATCTGATCCTACTTCAGGCCAACGACCTGAGAGGACAGGACACCACCACTCAGCACACCCTGTAACTCTTCTGAAGTCAAATCTCCTGCCCCCAAGTACTTCTCTGCAGCTGCCACCCCATCATCTACTGTCTGTGACTTACCTTCCATCTCTGCTGTACAGTTGATAACCGTTGCTATGAACGCTGAGAAGCCAACCTTACTGAAACATATATCACTCATTGGCCGATCCCTCTGTTCTGGCAGAGATCTACTATTCACAGGGATCCTCTCGGAAACACACAGCCTTGATCCACCCTCCTATACTTCCTTCACCGCCTCAACATACCACATCTCCTGCACTACTCTGGTCCCCTCAACCTACCACATCTCCTGCACTACTCTGGTCACCTCAACATACCACATGCCCTGCACTACTCTGGTCACCTCAACCTACCACATGTCCTGCACTACTCTGGTCACCTCAACATACCACATGCCCTGCACTACTCTGGTCACCTCAACCTACCACATGTCCTGCACTACTCTGGTCACCTCAACATACCACATGTCCTGCACTACTCTGGTCACCTCAACCTACCACATGTCCTGCACTACTCTGGTCACCTCAACATACCACATGTCCTGCACTACTCTGGTCACCTCAACATACCACATCTCCTGCACTACTCTGGTCACCTCAATCTACCACATGTCCTGCACTACTCTGGTCACCTCAACCTACCACATGTCCTGCACTACTCTGGTCACCTCAACCTACCACATGTCCTGCACTACTCTGGTCACCTCAACCTACCACATCTCCTGCACTACTCTGGTCACCTCAATCTACCACATGTCCTCAACTCTGGTCACCTCAACCTACCACATGTCCTGCACTACTCTGGTCACCTCAACCTACCACATGTCCTGCACTACTCTGGTCACCTCAACCTACCACATGTCCTGCACTACTCTGGTCACCTCAACCTACCACATGTCCTGCACTACTCTGGTCACCTCAACCTACCACATGTCCTGCACTACTCTGGTCACCTCAACATACCACATGTCCTGGTCACCTCAACATACCACATGTCCTGCACTACTCTGACCCTGGTCACCTCAACATACCACATCTCCTGCACTACTCTGACCCTGGTCACCTCAACATACCACATCTCCTGCACTACTCTGACCCTGGTCACCTCAACATACCACATCTCCTGCACTACTCTGACCCTGGTCACCTCAACATACCACATCTCCTGCACTACTCTGACCCTGGTCACCTCAACATACCACATGTCCTGCACTACTCTGACCCTGGTCACCTCAACCTGCCTCTCTCACCTTTAATCACTCCACTTGTATTGTGCGACAGCTAATAACAGTCAATTGTACTGAAATGTTAGTGTTACAATAATCATCTAATCTATTTTACTGACGTATTATATAATAATATCAGCCATTGCTTAGAAATGAACATTACTCTGTCTATTTTACAAAGTTTTCCGATGAGTGCTTTTATTTTGAAGCCCAAAACCGGAAGTGACGTTGACTCTACGTCCTGTTTTCTAAACGCATAGACTACACTGCTAGTTTATAAGCTTCATTTAGCTATTCACTGCGAAGTTTAAAATGTCTAGAATAGAACTATTACGGTCGTTTTTCAACCAGAGATTAGCAGCTGCTGCCGAAGAGATATTCCGGGTCGTGGAGAAAACGATAGCAGAGCATCAGGACGAAATGTCCCGCTCCGAAGAGAGGAACAGCCGTCTACAGAAGCTGCTCGATATCACTATTAAACCAGAAATAAAGTTGTATAGAGCAGGTTTGTGATTGATTTACTAGATAGGTTTACATTGTTAGTAGGTAGATGTTCGTTAGCTTCTAGACGCCGTCGCCCCCTCAGTGGACCAGGGCCCTTATCCACAAAGCATCTCAGAGTAGGAGTATCTGATCTGGGATCCGTTTTCCCATTAGATTATATCGACAGATCCCAGATCAGCACTGCTGCTCTGAGATGCTTTGTGTAAATGTGCCCAGAGTTAATGTAGTGTTTCCCTGTTCATAGACGTTAATTAACTTCAGATCCCAGATCAGCACTGCCTATTGATGAATGTTTCATCTTCCGGGCGAGTTTTGTTGTTCGGTCTGAACGAGAACAAACATAGCTTGGGATACGGTTTTGGAAACAAGGAACTTATCTTTTATATCAGCAATAAAAAAAAGAAAAAAAAAAAGCAAAAAGTTAAAGAGTACCACAGTGTGAGTCATAACACCCATAAAACCTAGCAGTCAAAAAAAGGAAATGGTTCCAATTGTTTTTCCACAATGTTTCCCATAGTGGATTTTAGAAACATTTAAATTAAGGGCTGTGTTTCGTGTAGGCCTACCCTGGGGTAACATTTAGATAATAATGTACATCTCTTTAGGACAATGTGACTTGCCTGTATCTACCCCACCAAATGAAACGCTAATTCGTTGCTAATGTGGATATCATCAAGCACAAATGCCATGGTGATCTGGATGAGACTGCCTAATCGAGGCAAAGATAAGAATTTCTGGATTAGCTTTCTGATGGTGGCTAAATGTCGTAGTGAATAAATTAACCACATTTCTTTCAAGTGACAATTCTGTGAATTGTCTTGTGCAAGTTTTACATGGACACAATACCTGTTAGCAAAAGATAACCTGCAGGGATTTGTAGTCTTCAATGGATGTCTACTTTGATGCTAATTAGCGTTTTAGAATGTGAGAGTAAATAGAGATGAATAAGTTGCTAAAAGTCACCTTGTCCGAGAGCGATTTAGCTGGTTATTAAAAGGTCACGCCAGGGTAAGGACAGCCCTTATTTGAAGAGTTTCTAAAATCTCCTATGGGGGAAATGAACCATCTCCCTGTTTAACCGCTAGGTTTTATGGGTATTATTATCCACTGTGGAGCTCTTATTACTACACACCTTTATAAGGTAAGTGTTCCCACACTGTTTATAGTCCTGTACCCAGTCAAACATTCAACCTCCAGCTGTACCCCTCTAGCACCAGGGTCAGCTGTACCCCCTCTAGCACCAGGGTCAGCTGTACCCCCTCTAGCACCAGGGTCAGCTGTACCCCCTCTAGCACCAGGGTCAGCTGTACCCCCTCTAATACATTTATTAAACATCAGAATGACTGTTCTCACAACCCGGGATGTGGGAAGTGACAAAGAGCTGTTAATTACTTGACTAGGCCACCTGGTTAATGTAATTGGATTTTAATTATTTGACTGGGCCACCTGGTTAATGTGATTGGATATTAATTACTTGGCTAGGCCACCTGGTTAATGTGATTGGATGTTAATGACTTGACTGGGCCACCTGGTTAATGTGATTGGATGTTAATTACTTGACTGGGCCACCTGGTTAATGTGATTGGATGTTAATTACTTGACTGGGCCACCTAGTTAATGTGATTGGATGTTAATTACTTGGCTGGGCCACCTGGTTAATGTGATTGGATGTTAATTACTTGACTGGGCCACCTGGTTAATGTGATTGGATGTTAATTACTTGGCTGGGCCACCTGGTTAAATGATGATTTTGGCCACCTGGTTAATGTGATTGGATGTTAATTATTTGACTGGGCCACCTGGTTAATGTGATTGGATGTTAATTACTTGACTGGGCCACCTGGTTAATGTGATTGGATGTTAATTACTTGACTAGGCCACCTGGTTAATGTGATTGGATGTTAATTACTTGACTGGGCCACCTGGTTAATGTGATTGGATGTTAATTATTTGACTGGGCCACCTGGTTAATGTGATTGGATGTTAATTGACTTGACTGGGCCACCTGGTTAATGTGATTGGATGTTAATTACTTGGCTGGGCCACCTGGTTAATGTGATTGGATGTTAATTATTTGACTGGGCCACCTGGTTAATGTGATTGGATGTTAATTGCTTGGCTGGGCCACCTGGTTAATGTGATTGGATGTTAATGACTTGGCTGGGCCACCTGTATTTGACATTGTGTTGTTATTTAGCTATTTTTGTCAGTGAAACAAGGCTACTCAGGCGAGAGAAAAACCTCACCCAAATGTAGAGCCCCGTTGGAAAATATAAATGGACTGTTTGAAAATGGGAATCACATTTTTATTTGGCATACCTCCGTTTGGGAATACCTGGCCCAGTGTATGTTCTGATCTCTGCTTCCTTCCTTCCAGACACCCAGTTGCAGCAGCTCCCAGCCTGTGGAGAACAGGTTCCCTCTGAGCAGGAGGAGAGGATCCACAGTCTGGGCCAGGAGGATCCACAGTCTGGGCCAGGAGGATCCACAGTCTGGGCCAGGAGGATCCACAGTCTGGGCCAGGAGGATCCACAGTCTGGGCCAGGAGGATCCACAGTCTGGGCCAGGAGGATCCACAGTCTGGGCCAGGAGGATCCACAGTCTGGGCCAGGAGGATCCACAGTCTGGGGCAGGAGGATCCACAGCCCGTAGACATTAAAGAGGAACAGCAGGAGCTCTGGACCAGTCTGGGGGAAGGTCAGGAGTCTGACACCACAGAGTTTATATTCACTTCTGCTTGTGTGCAAAGTGACTGTAATCAGAACCCACCTCAGCCCTCACATCTCTACCAGACCCAGAGTACCAGCACCTCGTATGAACAGTTGAAAAGAGGAACTAGAGAGGACCGTCAACTATTAGAGACACCCAGTGCTTCTCAGCCCGTCTCTGCAGTGAAGTTGATCCATCCTCGTTCTCCCTCTAAGAGTCGCTGTAAGGTGTGTGGGAAAATGTTTCTCATGAAAAGCTATTTCTTTAAACATGTGAGAATGCACACCAAGATGAGAGAACGTGTCTGTGGGGTGTGTGGAAAACAGGTTGAGTTAGATGCTATAAAAGATCACGTTCAAGCTCACATCGATGCTCAGTTTACTTGTCAGTTCTGCAGTAAATGTTTCACTAAGAATAATGCTCTGAGGTTACACATGAGGATCCACACAGGGGAGAAACCCTACCGGTGTTCTGTCTGCGGCAGAGGGTTCGCAGGAGCAACCAATCTAACCAATCACATGAGGATCCACACAGGGTATAAACCCCACCGCTGTACTGAGTGTGGAAGGTGTTTCTCTGTCCTGGGTCATCTCCAGACACACATGAGGAGCCACACGGGGGAGAAACCCTACCGGTGTTCTGTCTGTGGTAAAGGGTTTAGTGTGAGCTGCAACCTGACGCAGCACATGATGATACACACAGGGGAGAGACCTTACCACTGTCCTGACTGTCAGAAAGGATTCATCACCATGGTCCGGCTGAGGAGACATCAGATCGCCGTTCACATGCAGGGAGAAATGTTCTTCTGAAAAGAGCCTCAGCTATAAAAGCATGCAGGCCTTGAAACACACAGTAGAGTACAGAGAGAGAGAGACAGCGATGACATGATGAGCCCTGATGTAAGACACAGAGAGATACAGCGATGACATGATGAGCCCTGATGTAAGACACAGAGAGAGACAGCGATGACATGATGAGCCCTGATGTAAGACACACAGAGAGACAGCGATGACATGATGAGCCCTGATGTAAGACACAGAGAGACAGCGATGACATGATGAGCCCTGACGTAAGACACACAGAGAGACAGCGATGACATGATGAGCCCTGATGTAAGACACAGAGACAGAGATGACATGATGAGCCCTGAAAGAGGCAACATTTTAAAAGGCATCACAGAAAGAAATGAGCAGTTTTCAAGCTAATTTCCATGTACTGTCATCTGTTGTTGAGTAAAACATCTTGTTTATATACTGTCATCTGTTGTTGAGAGTAAAACATCTTGTTCATATACCGTCATCTGTTGTTGAGAGTAAAACATCTTCTTTATATAATTTCATCTGTATTGTCACATCTGCTTAATGTTGCTAACCTAAAATCTACAATGATTGGGGATCTTTCACTATTCTACCTATTTGACTTTAACTTGAGAATAAAATGTGTTGTTTAATGTGTCATGTATATCTGCTTAATGTTGCTTTGGGGATGTGTCTCTATGTTGTGCTACATTGGGGAAGTTGGGAGAAACACGGTGACATCGTAACTCTTCCTGTGTTAATGCCCTGGTCCTGTGGTCAACCAGGTTCCATTCTGCCCTCACCTGGACAGAAAGAAAGGGCTCTAGAATGTTAACAATGGAAGCCTTGACAACAGCCCTAAAACACCCTCGGAGCATCCAGAGGACAGAGACCTCTTAGAGGACTCGTTGGTGAGAGAGAGAGCTCTTAGAGGAGTCATTGGTGAGAGAGAGAGAGCTCTTAGAGGAGTCATTGGAGAGAGAGAGAGAGCTCTTAGAGGAGTCGTTGGTGAGAGAGAGAGCTCTTAGAGGAGTCATTGGTGAGAGAGAGAGCTCTTAGAGGAGTCATTGGTGGGTGAGAGAGAGAGAGAGAGAGAAGAGCTCTTAGAGGAGTCATTGGTGAGAGAGAGAGCTCTTGAGAGAGAGAGCTCTTGGAGTAGTCATTGGTGAGAGAGAGAGACCTCTTAGGAGGCGTTGGTGAGAGAGCTCTTAGAGGAGTCATTGGTGAGAGAGAGATAGCTCTTAGAGGAGTCATTGGTGAGAGAGAGAGAGCTCTTAGAGGAGTCGTTGGTGATTAACGTCATACTGCATTTCTGGTGGAGTTACCAAACTAAACAGCCATATTAGTAGTAGATACCTTCTGTAGGGTTAGGGATAGAATTATATACTTTCTGTAGGGTTAGGGATAGAATTAGATATATATCCCATTTAGCAGACGCTTTTGAGAGAGCTCTTAGAGGAGTCATTGGTGGAGAGAGACCCACGACGCTCTTAGAGGCCATGTCTACCGATTGGTGCCACACAGGACCCACAGATACTTTCTGTAGGGTTAGAATTAGATATTTTCTGTAGGGTTAGATAGAATTAGATACTTTCTTAGGGAGGGGAGATCTTTCTGTAGGGTTAGGGATAGAATTAGATACTTTCTTAGGGAGGATAGAATTAGATACTTTCTGTAGGGTTAGGGATAGAATTAAATACTTTCTGTAGGGTTAGGGTTAAATTAGAGCTTTCTTAGGGTTAGGGATAGAATTAAATCTTTCTGTAGGGTTAGGGTTAGAGATACTTTCTGTAGGGTTAGGAATTAGAAGGGTTAGGGATAGAATTAGATACTTTCAGGAATTAGATACTTTCTTAGGGTTAGAATTAAATACTTTCTGAGGGTTAGAGCTTTCTGTAGGGTTAGGGATAGAATTAGATACATTAGGGTACTTTCTGTAGGGTTAGAGAATTAGATACTTTCTAGGGTTAGAATTAGATACCTTCTGTAGGGTTAGGGATAGGATAGTTATGTAGGGTTAGGGATAGAATTAGATACTTTCTTAGAATTAAATACTTTCTGTAGGTTAGGGATAGAATTAGATACTTTCTGTAGGGTTGATAGAGGGTTAGATAGCTTTCTGTAGGGTTAGGGATAGAATTAAATACTTTCTGTAGGGTTGATTTTCTGTAGGGTTAGGGATAGAATTAAATACTTTCTTAGAGGAGAATTAGATACGTTTAGGGATAGAATTAGGTAGGGTTAGGGATAGAATTAGAGCTTTCTGTAGGGTTAGGGATAGAATTAGATACTTTCTGTAGGGTTAGGGATAGAATTAGATACTTTCTGTAGGGTTAGGGATAGAATTAAATACTTTCTGTAGGGTTAGGGATAGAATTAGATCTTTCTGTAGGGTTAGGGATAGAATTAGAGCTTTCTGTAGGGAGGGAGAATTAAATACTTTCTGTAGGGTTAGGGATAGAATTAGATACTTTCTGTAGGGTTAGGGATAGGAGATACTTTCAGGGTTAGGGATAGAATTAAATACTTTCTGTAGGGTTAGGGATAGAATTAAATACTTTCTGTAGGGTTAGGGATAGAATTAGATACTTTCTGTAGGGTTAGGGATAGAATTAGATACTTTCTGTAGGGTTAGGGATAGAATTAGATACTTTCTGTAGGGTTAGGATAGAATTAGATACTTTCTGTAGGGTTAGGGATAGAATTAGATACTTTCTGTAGAGATAGAATTAGATACTTTCTGTAGGGTTAGGGATGATTAACTTTCAGGGTTAGGGATACTGCATTTCTGTAGGGTTGGTTAGTTACCAAAGGGATAAATATTTTCTGTAGGGTTAGGGTAGTAGATACTTTCTGTAGGGTTAGGGATAGAATTAGATACTTTCTGTAGGGTTTAGAATTAGATACTTTCTGTAGGGTTAGGGATAGAATTAGATACTTTCTGTAGGGTTAGGGATAGAATTAGATACTTTCTGTAGGGTTAGGGATAGAATTAGATACTTTCTGTAGGGTTAGGGTTAGGGATACTTTCTGTAGGGTTAGGGAATTAGATACTTTCTGTAGGGTTAGGGATAGAATTAGATACTTTCTGTAGGGTTAGGGATAGAATTAGATACTTTCTGTAGGGTTAGGGATAGAATTAGATACTTTCTGTAGGGTTAGGGATAGAATTAGATACTTTCTGTAGGGTTAGGGATAGAATTAGATACTTTCTGTAGGGTTAGGGATAGAATTAGATACTTTCTGTAGGGTTAGGGATAGAATTAGATACTTTCTGTAGGGTTAGGGATAGAATTAGATACTTTCTGTGTTAGGGTTACTTTCTGGGATAGAATTAGATACTTTCTGTAGGGTTAGGGATAGAATTAGATACTTTCTGTAGGGTTAGGGATAGAATTAGATACTTTCTGTAGGGTTAGGGATAGAATTAGATACTTTCTGTAGGGTTAGGGATAGAATTAGATACTTTCTGTAGGGTTAGGGATAGAATTAGATACTTTCTGTAGGGTTAGGGATAGAATTAGATACTTTCTGTAGGGTTAGGGATAGAATTAGATACTTTCTGTAGGGTTAGGGATAGAATTAGATACTTTCTGTAGGGTTAGGGATAGAATTAGATACTTTTGTGTTAGGGTTAGAATTAGATACTTTCTGTAGGGTTAGGGATAGAATTAGATACTTTCTGTAGGGTTAGGGATAGAATTATATACTTTCTGTAGGGTTAGGGATAGAATTAGATACTTTCTGTAGGGTTAGGGATAGAATTAGATACTTTCTGTAGGGTTAGGGATAGAATTAGATACTTTCTGTAGGGTTAGGGATAGAATTAGATACTTTCTGTAGGGTTAGGGATAGAATTAGATACTTTCTGTAGGGTTAGGGATAGAATTAGATACTTTCTGTAGGGTTAGGGATAGAATTAGAACTTTCTGTAGGGTTAGATACTTTCTGTAGGGTTAGGGATAGAATTAGATACTTTCTGTAGGGTTAGGGATAGAATTAGATACTTTCTGTAGGGTTAGGGATAGAATTAGATACTTTCTGTAGGGTTAGGGATAGAATTAGATACTTTCTGTAGGGTTAGGGATAGAATTAGATACTTTCTGTAGGGTTAGAATTAGATACTTTCTGTAGGGTTAGGGATAGAATTAGATACTTTCTGTAGGGTTAGGGATAGAATTAGGTTAGGGTTAGGGATAGAATTAGATACTTTCTGTAGGGTTAGGGATAGAATTAGATACTTTCTGTAGGGTTAGGGATAGAATTAGATACTTTCTGTAGGGTTAGGGATAGAATTAGATACTTTCTGTAGGGTTAGGGATAGAATTAGATACTTTCTGTAGGGTTAGGGATAGAATTAGATACTTTCTGTAGGGTTAGGGATAGAATTAGATACTTTCTGTAGGGTTAGGGATAGAATTAGATACTTTCTGTAGGGTTAGGGATAGAATTAGATACTTTCTGTAGGGTTAGGGATAGAATTAGATACTTTCTGTAGGGTTAGGGATAGAATTAGATACTTTCTGTAGGGTTAGGGATAGAATTAGATATTTTCTGTAGGGTTAGGGATAGAATTAGATACTTTCTGTAGGGTTAGGGTTAGAATTAGATACTTTCTGTAGGGTTAGGGATAGAATTAGATACTTTCTGTAGGGTTAGGGATAGAATTAGATACTTTCTGTAGGGTTAGGGATAGAATTAGATACTTTCTGTAGCTGGGGCCACTACTTTTACATATGGTTAGGGATAGAATTAGATATTTTCTGTAGGGTTAGTAGGGTTAGGGATAGAATTATATACTTTCTGTAGGGTTAGGGATAGAATTAGATACTTTCTGTAGGGTTAGGGATAGAATTAGATACTTTCTGTAGGGTTAGGGATAGAATTAGATACTTTCTGTAGGGTTAGGGATAGAATTAGATATTTTCTGTAGGGTTAGGGATAGAATTAGATACTTTCTGTAGGGTTAGGGATAGAATTAGATATTTTCTGTAGGGTTAGGGATAGAATTAGATACTTTCTGTAGGGTTAGGGATTAGAATTAGATACTTTCTGTAGGGTTAGGGATAGAATTAGATACTTTCTGTAGGGTTAGGGATAGAAGGGACTTTCTGTAGGGTTAGAATTAGATAGGGTTAGGGATTTAGATGTAGGGTTAGGGATAGAATTAGATACTTTCTGTAGGGTTAGGGATAGAATTAGATACTTTCTGTAGGGTTAGGGATAGAATTAGATACTTTCTGTAGGGTTAGGGATAGAATTAGATACTTTCTGTAGGGTTAGGGATAGAATTAGATATTTTTCTGTAGGGTTAGGGATAGAATTAGATACTTTCTGTAGGGTTAGGGATAGAATTAGATACTTTCTGTAGGGTTAGGGATAGAATTAGATACTTTCTGTAGGGTTAGGGATAGAATACTTTCTGTAGGGTTAGATACTTTCTGTAGGGTTAGGGATAGAATTAGATACTTTCTGTAGGGGGTTAGGGATAGAATTAGATACTTTCTGTAGGGGGTTAGGGATAGAATTAGATACTTTCTGTAGGGTTAGGGATAGAATTAGATACTTTCTGTAGGGTTAGGGATAGAATTAGATACTTTCTGTAGGGTTAGGGATAGAATTAGATACTTTCTGTAGGGTTAGGGATAGAATTAGATACTTTCTGTAGGGTTAGGGATAGAATTAGATACTTTCTGTAGGGTTAGGGATAGAATTAGATATTTTCTGTAGGGTTAGGGATAGAATTAGATACTTTCTGTAGGGTTAGGGATAGGATACTTTCTGTAGGGTTTAGAATTAGATACTTTCTGTAGGGTTAGGGATAGAATGTAGGGTTAGGGATATACTTTCTGTAGGGTTAGGGATAGAATTAGATACTTTAGGGTTGTAGGGTTAGGGATAGAATTAGATACTTTCTGTAGGGTTAGGGATAGAATTAGACTTTCTGTAGGGTTTTAGAATTGATACTTTCTGTAGGGTTAGGGATAGAATTAGATACTTTCTGTAGGGTTAGGGATAGAATTAGATACTTTCTGTAGGGTTAGGGATAGAATTAGATACTTTCTGTAGGGTTAGGGATAGAATTAGATACTTTCTGTAGGGTTAGGGATAGAATTAGATACTTTCTGTAGGGTTAGGGATAGAATTAGATACTTTCTGTAGGGTTAGGGATAGAATTAGATATTTTCTGTAGGGTTAGGGATAGAATTAGATACTTTCTGTAGGGTTAGGGATAGAATTAGAACTTTGTAGGGTTAGGGATAGAATTAGATACTTTCTGTAGGGTTAGGGATAGAATTAGATACTTTCTGTAGGGTTAGGGATAGAATTAGATAAGGGTTAGGGATAGATACTTTCTAGGGTAGGGTTAGGGATAGAATTAGATACTTTCTGTAGGGTTAGGGATAGAATTAGATACTTTCTGTAGGGTTAGGGATAGAATTAGATACTTTCTGTAGGGTTAGGGATAGAATTAGATACTTTCTGTAGGGTTAGGGATAGAATTAGATACTTTCTGTAGGGTTAGGGATAGAATTAGATACTTTCTGTAGGGTTAGGGATAGAATTAGATACTTTCTGTAGGGTTAGGGTTAGAATTAGATACTTTCTGTAGGGTTAGGGATAGAATTAGATACTTTCTGTAGGGTTAGGGATAGAATTAGATACTTTCTGTAGGGTTAGGGATAGAATTAGATACTTTCTGTAGGGTTAGGGATAGAATTAGATACTTTCTGTAGGGTTAGGGATAGAATTGATACTTTCTGGGTTAGGGATAGAATTAGATACTTTCTGTTTCTGATAGGGTTAGGGATAGAATTAGATACTTTCTGTAGGGTTAGGGATAGAATTAGATAATTAGAATAGATACTTTCTGTAGGGTTAGGGATAGAATTAGATACTTTCTGTAGGGTTAGGGATAGAATTAAATACTTTCTGTAGGGTTAGGGATAGAATTAGATACTTTCTGTAGGGTTAGGGTTAGAATTAGATACTTTCTGTAGGGTTAGGGATAGAATTAGATATTTTCTGTAGGGTTAGGGATAGAATTAGATACTTTCTGTAGGGTTAGAATTAGATACTTTCTGTAGGAATTGTTAGGGAGTAGAATTAGATACTTTCTGTAGGGTTAGGGATAGAATTAGATACTTTCTGTAGGGTTAGGGATAGAATTAGATACTTTCTGTTAGGGATAGAATTAGTAGGGTTAGGGATACTTTCTGTAGGGTTAGGGTTAGAATTAGATACTTTCTGTAGGGTTAGGGATAGAATTAGATACTTTCTGTAGGGTTAGGGATAGAATTAGATATTTTCTGTAGGGTTAGGGATAGAATTAGATACTTTCTGTAGGGTTAGGGATAGAATTAGATACTTTCTGTAGGGTTAGGGATAGAATTAGATACTTTCTGTAGGGTTAGGGATAGAATTAGATACTTTCTGTAGGGTTAGGGATAGAATTAGATACTTTCTGTAGGGTTAGGGATAGAATTAGATACTTTCTGTAGGGTTAGGGATAGAATTAGATACTTTCTGTAGGGTTAGGGATAGAATTAGATACTTTCTGTAGGGTTAGGGATAGAATTAGATACTTTCTGTAGGGTTAGGGATAGAATTAGATACTTTCTGTAGGGTTAGGGATAGAATTAGATACTTTCTGTAGGGTTAGGGATAGAATTAGATACTTTCTGTAGGGTTAGGGATAGAATTAGATACTTTCTGTAGGGTTAGGGATAGAATTAGATACTTTCTGTAGGGTTAGGGATAGAATTAGATATACTTTCTGTAGGGTTAGGGATAGAATTAGATACTTTCTGTAGGGTTAGGGATAGAATTAGATACTTTCTGTAGGGTTAGGGATAGAATTAGATACTTTCTGTAGGGTTAGGGATAGAATTGTAGGGTTAGGGATAGAATTAGATACTTTCTGTAGGGTTAGGGATAGAATTAGATACTTTCTGTAGGGTTAGGGATAGAATTAGATACTTTCTGTAGGGTTAGGGATAGAATTAGATACTTTCTGTAGGGTTAGGGATAGAATTAGATACTTTCTGTAGGGTTAGGGATAGAATTAGATACTTTCTGTAGGGTTAGGGATAGAATTAGATACTTTCTGTAGGGTTAGGGATAGAATTAGATACTTTCTGTAGGGTTAGGGATAGAATTAGATACTTTCTGTAGGGTTAGGGATAGAATTAGATACTTTCTGTAGGGTTAGGGATAGAATTAGATACTTTCTGTAGGGTTAGGGATAGAATTAGATATTTTCTGTAGGGTTAGGGATAGAACTTTAGAATTAGATACTTTCTGTAGGGTTAGGGATAGAATAGGGTTAGGGATAGAATTACTTTCTGTAGGGTTAGGGATAGAATTAGATACTTTCTGTAGGGTTAGGGATAGAATTAGATACTTTCTGTAGGGTTAGGGATAGAATTAGATACTTTCTGTAGGGTTAGGGATAGAATTAGATACTTTCTGTAGGGTTAGGGATAGAATTAGATACTTTCTGTAGGGTTAGGGATAGAATTAGATACTTTCTGTAGGGTTAGGGATAGAATTAGATATTTTCT
>NW_027008777.1:0-2500 GCF_036934945.1 Oncorhynchus masou masou
AGAGAGAATATAGAGAGGATATAGTATAGAGAGAATAGAGAGGATATAGTATAGAGAGAGAATATAGAGAGACTATAGAGAGGATATAGGATATAGGGAGGATATAGAGAGACTATAGATAGGATATAGAGAGGATATAGAGAGACTATATAGAGAGGATAGATAGGATATAGAGAGAGAATATAGAGAGCATATGGAGAGGATGTAGATATTTTTTTATTTCACCTTTATTTAACCAGGTAGGCAAGTTGAGAACAAGTTCTCTGTGACCTGGCCAAAGATAAAGCAAAGCATTTCGACACATACAACAACACAGAGTTACACATGGAGTAAAACAAACATAAAGTCAATAATACAGTAGAAAATAAGTATATATACAATGTGAGCAAATGAGGTGAGATAAGGGAGGTAAAGGCAAAAAAGGCCTTGGTGGCAAAGTAAATACAATATAGCAAGTAAAACACTGGAATGGTAGATTTGCAGTGGAAGAATGTGCAAAGTAGAAATAAAAATAATGGGGTGCAAAGGAGTAAAATAAATAAATAAATACAGTAGGGGAGAGGTAGTTGTTGGGGCTAAATTATAGATGGCTATGCACATGTGCAGTAATCTGTGAGCTGCTCTGACAGATGGTGCTTAAAGCTAGTGAGGGAGATAAGTGTTTTCAGTTTCAGAGATTTTTGTAGTTCTTTGGAGGCTATTTCGTAAATGACATCGCCGAAGTCGAGGATCGGTAGGATGGTCAGTTTTACAAGGGTATGTTTGGCAGCATGAGTGAAGGATGCTTTGTTTGCGTAAATAGGAAGCCAATTCTAGATTTAACTTTGGATTGGAGATGTTTGATGTGAGTCTGGAAGGAGAGGTTTACAGTCTAACCAGGCACCGAGGTATTTGTAGTTGTCCACATATTCTAAGTCAGAGCCGTCCAAAGTAGTGATGTTGGACAGGCGGGCAGGTGCAGGCAGTAATCGGTTGAAGAGCATGCACTTAGTTTTACTTGTATTTAAGAGCAGTTGGAGGCCACGGAAGGAGAGACACCTGGATATGTTTATTTTTGAACCATTCCATTGTAGATTTTGCTTTATGTTTTGGATCATTGTCTTGTTGGAAGACAAATCTCCGTCCCAGTCTCAGGTCTTTTGCAGACTCCATCAGGTTTTCTTCCAGAATGGTCCTGTATTTGAGTCTCCCACCTCAGCTGTAGATCTCTGCAGTTCATCCAGAGTGATCATGGGCCTCTTGGCTGCATCTCTGATCAGTCTTCTCCTTGTATGTGCTGAAAGTTTAGAGGGATGGCCAGGTCTTGGTAGATTTGTAGTGGTCTGATACTCCTTCCATTTAATATTATCGCTGTGAAAGGTGTTTCTGGGATGTTTAAAGCTTGGGAAATCTTTTGTATCCAAATCCGCTTTAAACTTCTTCACAACAGTATCTCGGACCTGCCATGGTGTGTTCCCTTGTTCTTCATGATGCTCTCTGCGCTTTTAACGGACCTCTGAGACTATCACAGTGCAGGTGCATTTATACGGAGACTTGATTACACACAGGTGGATTGTATTTATCATCATTAGTCATTTAGGTCAACATTGGATCATTCAGAGATCCTCACTGAACTTCTGGAGAGTTTGCTGCACTGAAAGTAAGGCTGAATAATTTTGCACGCCCAATATTTCAGTTTTTGATTAGTTAAAAAGTTTGAAATATCCAATAAATGTCGTTCCACTTCATGATTGTGTCCCACTTGTTGTTGATTCTTCACAAAAAAATACAGTTTTATATCTTTATGTTTGAAGCCTGGAAATGTGGCAAAAGGTCGCAAAGTTCATAGGGACGAATACTTTCGCAAGGCACTGTAAATAAACAGATATATATAGAGTACAGGGAACATAACCACTATGGTGAAGTGGTGAAGGGCTGTTCCATTCCATGTTTATGTAAAATACATTTTAAAAATATATCACACACACACACACAGAATAGCCAATGTGTACTTTACAGATTATACTTTTATATATTGCAAATAAAATAAGAAAGTCTAAAAACAATCTCAAATTAATAATATTTGATATTATTAATTTAAAACAATGACATTAGCATTAGAACTTACCGATCCAGCACGGCATTCCGCCATGCAGAAACATGTCTTCCGCCTCGGAGTCAAAACTAGCTTCGCTGAAAGATTCATCTTCCTGAAGCAACTCGGTCTCTCTGTATCTATTTCCTCTATCATTTGGGTTAAACCTGTATACCTAGACTTTGTTTTAGCTTTTCCTGATTTATTCGCCATATTTTAAATATATATACTTGTTGAAAATGCTATTGAATATGTACTGCTATGTGTAACACTAGTGGCTCCGTCAAGTAGGATTTGCAATAGCGAATTAACTTCTTTTTACGCCAGAGTTTACGACAAAGGCTAGTCTTCAAACGTATAACCATTACATATTGCCGTTTACCTCAGCTCATTGGCTATCTTCCAAACTAGATTTCAAGATGATCA
>NW_027008777.1:10000-35024 GCF_036934945.1 Oncorhynchus masou masou
GTTGTTTGTGTACATGGATTTTTTATAATGTTGTATGTTTTACCCCCAACACCACTTTCCATCAATTTGAATAGCTGACTCTCATGCCAAATTGAGTCAAATGTTTTTATGAAATCAACAAAGCATGAGAAGACTTTGCCTTGGTTTTGGTTTGTCTGTTGGTCAATTAGGTGTGCAGGGTGAATACATGGCTTGTTGTATGATAATTTGGTAAAAAGATCATTTGACATTTGCTTTTCATTTGACAATGTTTTCAGAGGAAATGTACAAAGTCTGCTGTTAATGATAATGCAGAGGATTTTCCCAGGTTGTTGCTACCGTGGATATTCCACGGTAGTTATCGGGGTCAAATTTGTCTACACTTTTGTGGATTGGTGTGATCAGTCATTGGTTCCAAATATTGGGGAACATGCTAGAGCTAAGGATGATGTTAAAGAGTTTTAGTATAGCCAATTGGAATTTGTTGTTTGTGTATTTTATAATTTCATTGAGGATACCATCAACACCAGGGCTTTTGGAAAGAGGGTTTTGTATTTATGTCCTGTAGTTCATTCAAGGTCATTGTAGAATCCAGTGGGTTCTAGTAGTCTTTAATAGTTGATTCTAAGATTTGTATTTGATCATGTATATGTTGTTGCTGTTTTTTGGTTACAGAGCCAAAAAGATTGGATAAGTGGTTTACCCATACATCTACATTTTGGATAGATAATTCTTCGTGTTGTTGTTTGTTTAGTGCTTTCCAATTTTCCCAGTAGTGGTTAGTCTATGGATTTTAAAATTACATTGAGCTGATTTCTGATGTGCTGTTCCTTCTTTTTCCGTAGTGTATTTCTGTATTATTTTAGTGATTCACCTTAGTGAAGACTCAGGTTGACTGGGTCTCTATGTTTTTGGTTGGACAGGTTTCTCATTTCTTTCTTTGATTTTTTGCATTCTTCACCAAACCATTTGTCATTGTTATTACTTTTTGGTTTTCTATTTGAGATTTTTAGATTTGATAGGGAAGCCAAGTTTACACACTATTACAGTGGAACGTTTTACCCAGGAAATTGTCTAAAGGGATTGAATTTGTTGTCTAATTGTTTTTTGGTAGGTTTCAAACTACATCCCTTCCATCTATAGCATTTCTTAATGCTCAGTTCCTTTGACTTTGATCCCTCATGATTGAGTATTGCTCTGTTCAAGTAGACTGTGAGTTTGCTGTGATCTGATAGGGGTGTCAGTGGGCTGACTGGACAGAACGCCTAAGATACACTGGGTTGAGGTCAGTGACAAAGTAGTCTGAGATGAGCTATAGGTGTACCTACCACAGGAGTCCCCTTGGAGGCCAACTATTGACTATAGTAGTTGTGACCCGTTTTTATTGGTTATGTTGTCATAGTTGTGCCTAGGGGGGCATATGGGGAGATACTGTCACCTCCAGGCAGGTGTTTGTCCCCCTGTGTGCTGAGGGTGTCAGGTTCTTGTCCGGTTCTGGCATTTAGGTTGCCACAGACTAGTACATGTCCCTGGGCCTGGAAATGATTGATTTCACCCTCCAGGATGGAGAAGCTGTCTTCATTAAAGTATGGGGATTCTAGTGGGGGATATTGGTAGCACACAGGAGAACATTTTTATCTGTTAAGATAATTTCCTTTTTGAATTTCTTGCTAAATGTAAAATGTTCTTGTTTTGATTAATTTAATGGAGTGAGTTATGTCTGCTCTATACCAAATTAGCATACCCTGAGTCCCTTCCCTGTTTCACACCTGGTAGTTTGGTGGATGGGACAACCAGCTCTCTGTAACCTAGAGGGCAACCAGTGGGTCCATCTCCTCTATACCAGGTTTCTTGTAGAATGATAATGTCTGTATTTCTGATTTCTTTGAGGCCCAGGTTCCTTCTCTTCAGGCCAAAGCCAGATGACCTCAGGCCTTGGATATTCCAGGATGAGATAGTGAAGGCTTTGTGTTCCATAAAGTGCCCAATGTTGTTGGTAGTGTGGTTTGGCCTTAGGCCAGTAAGTGTGAGCAGAGCCTGCTGAGCATCTGGTACATGCCATTGGCTTGGGCTAGTGAGAGTGGGGGTTGTGCCCGTTTGCCCGCCTCACGGCCTGGGTGTATGTGTGACTTCCATGTTGAGGCCCTTTTTGCGGGGGTGGGGTGCATGGGGTGGGCAGGGAGGGGCATAGTCTGATCTGAGGGGGCCTAAATGGGGGTGGATCCTCTCCTCGAGTGCTCTGTTTTTCCTGTTGAAGTTGTCTCACCACTGTCCAGAGTGCAGATGTCTCATTCTCCACCTCCAGTCCTCTGGTTAACCTCTCTTACACTTATGGTGGCGCTATTTCATTTTTTGGAAGAAAAACGTTCCCTGCTTTAAACAAGATATTTTGTCACAAAAAGATGCTCGACTATGCATATAATTGCTACTGTTCGAAAGAAAACACTCTGACGTGTCCAGAAATACAAATATCTTCTCTGTGCGTGCCCTTTAACGTGAGCTTCAGGCAAAACCAAGATGACTTGGCATCCAGGAAATGACAAGGATTTTTGAGGCTCTGTCTTTCATGATCTCCTTATATGGCTGTGAACGCAAGAGGAATGAGTCTGCCCTTTCTGTCGTTTCCCCAAGGTGTCTGCAGCATTGTGACGTATTTGTAGGCAGATCGTTGGAAGATTGACCATAAGAGACCACATTTACCACGTGTCCGCCCGGTGTCCTGCGCCGAAATTGGTGCGCAAAAGTCACCTGCCAGTATTTTTCCATGGGGCACAGAGAGAGAAGCAAGCTTCCACGAACTGCATGTCAATGAAGAGATATGTGAAAAAACACCTTGAGGATTGATTCCAAACAACGTTTGCCATGTTTCAGGTCGATATTATGTAGTTAATCCGGAAAAAGTTTCACGTTGTAGGTGACTGCATTTTCGGTTCGTTTCGGTAGCCAGGCGCAATGTAGAAAACGGAATCTATTTCTCCTGTACACACAGACGCTTTCTGAGGAAACACTGCGCATTTGGTATGTGGCTGGGAGTCTCTCATTGAAAACATCAGAAGCTCTTCAAAGGTAAATGATTTTATTTATTTGGTTATCTGGCTTTTGTGAAAATGTTGCGTGCTACATGCTACACAAAATGCTATGCTAGCTTTGCATACTCTAACAAATTAGTCAATTTCTATGGTTCAAAAGCATAGGTTGAAAATCTGAGATGACAGGGTTAAGAAAAGGTGTTGAGAGCAAACGCCTCGAGTGCTAATGTTTTTCTCCTTTTGAAATCGTCTAACTGTCCAGAGTGCAGATGTCCTGAGGCTTAGTCACAAACCCGGATCCGGGGTTGGGGAGTTAAGGGGGGGTGTTGTTGCGCTGGACTGTTGTCTGGGTCTGTGCTGACTGGAGAGTGTAATCACCTGCTGTTCCAGCTCCACCTGCCTTACCTCCAGCTGGGCAAATGTATCCTTCATTTCAATGACGGGGTAGTACTCTGTCCTGTGAGGTTTACTTTCTGCTTGGGGTTGCTTGTCTATGGGGTTGTATAATGAAGAGGTCTGGTCTGACCCCGCTCGGGGTATCTTTCTCAAGAGAGAGCTTCTCTGCTGGGCTAATTCTTTGATTAGGTGAAAGTCCAGCTGAAACTGTTTGGGGGTTGCCCTGTACCAATACTATTCCAGACTTATAGAGACTTAAGTTAGCTCACCAGTGTCCTCGTCTAATATCCTAGTTTCGACACCCCTCGTTAACAGAGGGGTAGTTTGTTAATACAGCACTGTGCCATGCCAGTGGATGGTTTGTGTGGAAGATGAGGTTGCTGATGTTCCCATTTAAAAATAAAAGTCAGCAAAAAGTGTCTCTTGATTTTCCATAAGGAGCTTCATTTTAGATCTTTTCTTGCCTTATCATTCTTTACATACACAGCTGGCTGTATTTGAATGACCCTGAAAACAGCAGGAGGCAGCTTCTAAGGCCTCTCCATTTCGTTGGAGTAGACTGTGCGACTCTCTTGCCATTGTTGGGCTAAAGGACACCTCTCACTTGACACGTCAGTGCTCGTTGAAGCTGTATCAAGCTTGGCAGCCTTGATTTAGCACTCAGTCCTTATCAAGTAATGCAATGTATTTTTCTTCTTGGCTTTTGGAAATAAAAATATAGCTTCAGACTAAACATTGCTCACTCAGTTCCAAGTAGAATGGTGTTTTCAGGTTTCTGTTGTTTTCCAGAGCATTTTCTGTATAGCGTTGGAATAATAATCTTTGGTAGTTGTAAGCCTTCCAGGTGATTCCGTAATTCCGTCCAAAATCAGGTTGTAGGTTTTGAGTTTTGATTTGGAGTGAAGGTTGTGTTTTAGAGAGTAGAATCCTGAATACGTTCCTGACAAAAAATCCAAGTTTATCGAACTCTAAATCTATCTTTGTTTAAGAACTGGTCACTGCCAGGCCAGTTTGAGCAACACAGAGGTGCTTGTATTGGACAATGCATTTGTCTTGCACTGTTAACATCTTTGACCCAACAGGACCCAGACAGCTATATCTAAACAGAGCCAGAGAACAATACCCAACAACACAGCTGCTGCTACTACTACTAAGATGACCTGAACTTTGACTTGCAACACATCCTGACTAGTCCAAATGTCCTTCAGTACCCCGGGGAAAGGCTGCGGTTGAGGTTGAAAAAAACAAAACTGAAGAAGGAGAGAGAGAGGAGAACGGGGGAGAGAAGGAGAGAGAGAGGAGAACGGGGGAGAGAAGGAGAGAGAGAGGAGAACGGGGGAGAGAAGGAGAGAGAGAAGGAGAGAGAGGAGAACAAGGGAGAGAAGGAGAGAGAGAAGGAGAGAGAGAGGAGAACGGGGGAGAGAAGGAGAGAGAGAGGAGAACGAGGCAGAGAAGGAGAGAGAGAGGAGAACGAGGCAGAGAAGGAGAGAGAGAGGGAGAACGAGGGAGAGAAGGAGAGAGAGAGGAGAACGAGGCAGAGAAGGAGAGAGAGAGGGAGAACGAGGGAGAGAAGGAGAGAGAGAGGAGAACGAGGGAGAGAAGGGAGAGAGAGAAGGAGAGAGAGGAGAACAAGGGAGGAAGGAGAGAGAGAAGGAGAGAGAGAGAGAATGAGGGAGAGAAGGAGAGAGAGAGGAGAATTGAGGGAGAGAAGGGAGAGAGAGGGGAGAACAAGGGAGAGAAGGAGAGAGAGAGGGAGAACAAGGGAGAGAAGGAGAGAGAGAAGGAGAGAGAGGAGAATGAGGGAGAGAAGGAGAGAGAGAGGAGAACGAGGGAGAGGTGAACGAGAGAGGGAGAGAAGGAGAGAGAGGGAGAATAAGGGAGAGAAGGAGAGAGAGAGGAGAATAAGGAGAAGGAGAGAGAGGAGAACGAGGGAGAGGAGAGAGAGAGCAGAACGATGGGGAAGAGGCAAGCACACGACTCGACACCAGCAGGACAGAAAGTCAGACGGAGCTGTTCCTTCCTTCCTGTCAACGTTGGGATCCCCGAGACAGGGAGGCCATTTACACAGACACATCACACCATACACACAGGCACTACAGTCCCGCGCATCACCACACAAGCAGAGCCATTAACATGACATAGGCACAGAACAGGGGCTGTGGACAGGACACAGATTAGACAGAAGACGGGCTTCCTACAGAAGAGGACACTTCATATCTTCAGACCAGACATGGCACCGGGACACAACAGTCTCCATATAGATAAACCAACATATTATTCTGATAAGGCCTCAGTATTTCCTGCCTAGTAACTAACAGGAGATTCCTTGTGTCACAAGAGACTTCTTCCACAGCTCTGAACAGGACATGAGCAATTTCCTTCTCAAGGCCTTATATCTGAACATTTTCAGAAATCTATTCACTGAGGAGGGTCAACAGGAGGTTATCATTATTGTATTATCTCCAGATCGCTCTTGCTTAAAATGCACACGTCTGTGTACTGTACACTAACACAGAACAAACCTAAGTCAGGTTTCAGTGAAAACAAGAGCCTGATGAGTAATGACTCATAATCTGGTGTTGCAAATCAACAGAGTGTTGGTATCTGTTTTGGCTTTGTTACATTGACTATCACAACACTTCCTGTGGTGCCAGTGAGAGAGGTAACCAAGACTTATCGAGATACTCTGGTATCCTTGGGTGGGGGGTTACTATAAGGCTTAGCTGTGACAGTTAATCACACTACACACCCACACCCTTGAGAAGATGCAGTGCCATTTTTCAGTTTAAAACATGTCTATAAAAGACCATATTTTTATTGTGACATATTGAACCTCAGGAGTCTGAAGAAATTTGACCTGTCACCCAGAACCCTGGACAAACTTACAGATGCACAACCTGAGAGCATCCTGTCGGGCTGTATCACCGCCTGGTACGGAAACGGAATCACCCTCAACTGCAAGGCTCTGCAGAGGGTAGTGAGGTCTGCCTAACGCATCACCGGGGGCAACCTACCTGCCCTCCAGGACACCTACAGCACCCGATGTCACAGGAAGGCCATAAAGATCGTCAAGGACAACAACCACCCGAGCCACTGCCTGTTCACCCCCGCTACCATCCTGAAGGCGAGTCAGTACAGGTGCATCAAAGCTGGGACTGAGAGACTGAAAAACAGCAACTATCTCAAGGCCATCAGACTGTTGAACAGCCATCACTAACACAGAGGCTGCTGCCTACATGGAGACCCAAACACTGGACACTTTAATACATGGTTCACTAGTCACTTTAATAATGTTTACATATCTTACATTACTCATGTGTATGTGTATATACATATAAATATATATATATACACACATACATACATACATACATACATATACACACACACACACATACATACACAGTATTTATACCATCTATTGCACCTTGCCTATGCCGCTCGGCCATCGCTCTTCCATATACTTATATGGACATATTGTCATTCACCCCTTTAGATCTGTGTGTATTAGGTAGTTGTTAGATTACTCGTTGGTTATTACTGCACTGTTGGAACTAGAAGCACAAGCATTTCGCGACACTTGCATTTGTAAGTGTGTATGTGACCAATAAAATTTGATTTGAATCCTCTGACCTTCACTGACATGAGACTTACATCGTCAGAATTAAGAGATGGATGTTGTTAGAAGTTAAGAGGAAAAATGCATGCGTTTGTGTTTGTATGGATTCTACAAGGCGTCGTATCAAGGGACCTAACGTGTGCTAGGAAAACATACACCACAACCACCAGCCTGTACCGTTGACACCAGGCAGGATGGACTCATGTTGCTTATGCCCAATCCTGACTGCCACCAGCCTGTGCCGTTGACACCCGGGCAGGACAGGGCCATTACGGCCCAATCCTGACTGCCACCAGCCTGTACCGTTGACACCAGGCAGGACAGGGCCATGGACTCATGTTGCTTACGCCCAATCCTGACTGCCACCAGCCTGTACCGTTGACACCAGGCAGGACAGGGCCATGGACTCATGTTGCTTACGCCCAATCCTGACTGCCATCAGCATGACGCAACAGAAACCGGGATTAGTCAGACCAGGCAATGTTTTTGCACTCATCAATTGTCCAGTTGGTGATTTGTCCAGTGTGGGTGATTTGTCCAGTGTGGGTGATTTGTCCAGTGTGGTGATTTGTCCAGTGTGGGTGATTTGTCCAGTGTGGGTGATTTGTCAGTGTGGGTGATTTGTCCAGTGTTGGTGATTTGTCCAGTGTTGGTGATTTGTCCAGTGTTGGTCCAGTGTTGGTGATTTGTCCAGTGTTGGTGATTTCGTGCTCACTGGAGCCGGTTCCGTGACAGGGATCTATGAGTTGTGCGACCCGAGATGCCGTTCTGCACACCACTGTTGTACTGCACGTTATTCGTCTGTTCGTGGCCCGCCTATCAGCTCGAACCATTCCTGCCATTCTCCTCCGACTTCTCATCAACGAGCTGTTTTCACCCACAGGGCTGCCACTGACTGGATGTTTTGTCTGCAGCACCGTTCTCTGTAAACCCAGACAGTCGTGTGTGAAAAGTCCAGGAAGCTGTCTGTTTGTGAGGTACTGGATCCGTGCGCCTGGCACCGACGATCATGTCCTTATTCACACTCAAAGTCCCTTACGGTACTCGTTTTGCCCATTCGAATGTTCAATCTAACAGTGGCTGAATGCCTCAACGCCTTTCTGTCTGCTTTAAATAACAAGCCACGGTGACACTGTCTGTTGGAGCGATCCATTTTCGTGAACTGGGTGGTGTACCCAATAAACTGTCCGTTGAGTGAATATAGTACTAAATGACTTAAATGTAAATGTAATTACCATTGTGTTGGATACAACAGCAGAGGCCCATCATTTCCACTGGCAGCTTAAGGGAAGGACGAGCTGGACAATGACTCTCTATCAACCTACCAGGTCCCCACTACTCCCACCATCAGATGCAGGCAAGAGGATATCTGAGTTTCTGATGAATTAGTGGACTCCAATATAGAGGACAAGGGATTCAAAACCTAGCGTCTCCCTGCTGTGAGGAGACACAGACAGACTTATTCCAGCCAATCAAGACTGACAGAATAGGGGAATATACTAATTACATGTACGTGAAGCGTATGATGATAAGGGTAATGTATGTACTACAGTATGTTGAGTGTGTAGTGTACAGGCTATTTCATATACAGCAGTAGTGGTGTCTGAGAACATTTTCCCGCTTGGGACATTATTAAGTGAAACCTATATCCAGACCCACATTCTCTAAATAAACTCTCCTCAAACACACACACACACACACACACACACACACACACACCCACAACACACAGTTGAAGAAGTCTGCATTTGTCTTTGTAGTTGCTCTCTTCCACGAGGAAGTGAATGTAACCAGGTACAGATACTTTACTAAAGAGATGTTACAGAAACCGCTCTGGAGAACCTCTGATGATGAACAAGTGAATGTGATACCGCTCTCCTCATCATCCCCACGTAGCCCAGAGACACGATCATCCCCCATGTAACCCAGAGAAACGATCATCCCCCATGTAGCCCAGAGACACGATCATCCCCATGTAGCCCAGAGACACGATCATCCCCCATGTAGCCCAGGATACACGATCATCCCCCATGTAGCCCAGAGACACGATCATCCCCCATGTAGCCAGAGACACGATCATCCCCCACGTAGCCCAGAGACACGATCATCCCCCACGTAGCCCAGAGACACGATCATCCCCCACGTAGCCGAGACACGATCATCCCCCACGTAGCCCAGAGACACGATCTTCCCCCATGTAACCTAGAGACACGATCATCCCCATGTTGCCCAGAGACACGATCATCCCCCATGTTGCCAGAGACACGATCATCCCCATGTTGCCATAGACACGATCATCCCCCATGTTGCCAAGAGACACGATCATCCCCCATGTTGCCAGAGACACGATCATCCCCCATGTTGCCCAGAGACCACGATCTTCCCCCATGTTGCCAAGAGACACGATCATCCCCCATGTAACCTAGACACACGATCATCCCCCATGTTGCCAAGAGACACGATCATCCCCCATGTTGCCCAGAGACACGATCATCCCCCATGTAACCTAGACACGATCATCCCCCATGTAGCCCAGAGACACGATCTTCCCCCATGTAACCTAGAGACACGATCATCCCCCATGTTGCCCAGAGACACGATCATCCCCCATGTTGCCAAGAACACGATCATCCCCCATGTTGCCACAGACACGATCATCCCCATGTAGCCCAGAGACCACGATCTTCCCCCATGTAACCTACATCATCCCCCATGTTGCCCCAGGACACGATCTTCCCCATGTTGCCCTGAGACACACGATCATCCCCATGTTGCCCAGAGACACGATCATCCCCCATGTTGCCAAGAACACGATCTTCCCCCATGTAACCTAGAGACACGATCATCCCCCATGTTGCCCAGAGACGACGATCATCCCCCATGTTGCCAGGGATTCATCCCCCATGTTGCCAAGAGACACGATCATCCCCCATGTTGCCAACCACTATCATCCCCCATGTTGCCCCGACATGATCTTCCCCATGTTGCCAACTCCGATCTTCCCCCAGTATAAGACATATTCATCCCCATGTTGCCAAGACAGTTCATCCCCATGTTGCCATAATGTCCGGTAATCCCCCATGTAGCCCAGAGACTCTTCCCCCATGAACATCGAGAGCAAAGACATCCCCCATGTTGCCCATAACGATCTTCCCCCATGTAACCTAATCACGATCATCCCCCATGTTGCAAAACAGGAAACGGTCATCCCCCATGTTGCCAAGACCCGATCTTCCCATGTAACCTAGAGCACCTCGATCATCCCCCATGTTGCCCAGAACTGATCATCCCCCATGTTGCCAAGAACACATCATCCCCCATGTTGCCAAAAGAAGATCATCCCCCATGTTGCCAGAGAGAAATCCCCATGTTGCCCAGAAGGAGGTCTTCCCCATGTTGCCAAGAGACACGATCTTCCCCCATGTAACCTAGACACCACGATCATCCCCCATCTGGCCATAAAAATGATCATCCCCCATGTTGAGAGAGAAGGATCATCCCCCATGTTGCAGGACACGATCATCCCCCATGTTAGCCCAGAACACGATCTTCCCCCATGGGCCCAGATGCCAGGGTTCCCCCATGTAACCTATGACCACGATCATCCCCATGTTGCCAGAGACACGATCATCCCCCATGTTGCCAAGGCATGATCATCCCCCATGTTGCCCAGAGACACGATCATCCCCCATGTAGCCCAGAGACACGATCATCCCCCATGTTGCCAAGGACCGATCATCCCCCATGTTGCCAAGAACACGATTTTCCCCCATGTTGCCAAAACACGATCATCCCCCATGTTGCCAAGAGACACGATCATCCCCCATGTTGCCAAGAGACACGATCATCCCCCATGTTGCCAAGAGACACGATCATCCCCATGTTGCCAAGAGACACGATCATCCCCCATGTTGCCAAGAGACACGATCATCCCCCATGTTGCCAAGAGACACGATTATCCCCCATGTTGCCAAGAGAGCATCATCCCCATGTTGCCAGAGACACGATCATCCCCCATGTAACCCAGAGACATAATCTGATCCCCCATGTAACCCAGAGACACGATCATCCCACATGTAGCCCAGAGACACGATCATCCCCATGTAACCCAGACACGATCATCCCCCATGTAACCTAGATATACGATCATCCCTCATGTTGCCCAGAGACACGATCATCCCCCATGTAACCCAGAGACACGACCATCCCCCATGTATTTAAGTGAGACACAATCATCCCCCATGTAGCCGACACGATCATCCCCCATGTAGCCCAGAGACATGACCATCCCCCATGTAGCCGACACGATCATCCCCCATGTAACCCAGAGACACGATCATCCCCCATGTAACCCAGAGACACGCTCTTCCCCCATGTAGCCCAGAGACACGATCATCCTCACAGTAGGCTCTAAAGGTGATGTACACTCACATACTAACTGCACCCTTCACGTAGCAAGTAGTCTTATGCCTACATTACACAGTATCTGACCAATGGAACAAGCCCTCAAAATGAACACTTGACTTTATTTTTTAACCTTTATTTTACTAGGCAAGTCAGTTAAGAACAAATTCGTATTTTCAATGACGGCCTAGGAACAGTGGGTTAACTGCCTGTTCAGGGCAGAACACAGATTTGTACCTTGTCAGCTCAGGGATTTGAACTTGCAACCTTTCGGTTACTTGGGATGATTATGTCCAGGGCGTCTGTAACTAGGCTACCCTGCCGCCCCGACAGATCATCCGTAGTCTCAACTCCGTTGTAGTCAGTATAAGCATATTTCCTGTCTGTAACACATTCTGACATGGGTTATAATGTCCGGTAACAGTCATACTCTTCCTGCAGAACATCGAGAGCAAAGACATAACAATATTGCATAACGTTGATGTGACTAATCACGCTCATTGACATGATTGCAAAACAGGAAAACGGTCTATTTTCCACACAGTGAAGACTCGTCAGTCACATGGCAGAGCACCTCGGGCTGTTTCGGGCTCACCGTACCTGCTGCAACACAACAGGAACACATAGTAGAGGGCTGAAGACATCACAATGCAGAGAGAAAAGGCAAAGGAGGTCAAAAGATGAAGAGAGGAAAATGAGAGAGAGAAAAAAAGGGGAAATAAAATGGTGGGAAGGGAGGTGGAGAGAGAAGGATGGAGGAGCAGAGAGGTGGATTCAGGACATGTCAGGACATGTTAGTCAGAATGCTGAGGGCGGGGGCAATGCCAGGGTGGCGGAATGGAGTCACATGACCAAGCAGATCCCCAGGCGGAAGCCACGCAACCTGCAAGGCATGGTGGGGAAGTCCTAGACCAGGCATCCACTAGATGAGTGGAAGCGCACACACACAGGTTTATATTGCTATCCTTGTGGGGACCAAATAATTGATTCCCATCAAAATCACATTTTCCCCCTCACCCCAAACATAAACTCAAACTATACCTAACCCTAAAAGTATTTTTCCTCGTGGGGACTGGCAAAAATGTACCCACTTTTTTGAGTTTTAGGACTTCTGGTACCCACAAGGATGGTTGAACACACAAACACCTGAAAGAAGATAGAGAGTTAGATGATGGCGTAACAGATACCATTTCCTCACAGACTGGGTTGATCCCAAACAGCCAACTCTCATTCACAGACTTGACATGTAAACACACACACACACACTCACAAAAACAAACACACACAGCAGCTAAAGGCAGGAAGGAACTTGTTTTGGCAATGTTCTCAACAGCACTCCTTCTTATAAATCTCACAGCAGAGATACTACTCTGTTATTTAAGTGAGAAACCACACCCTGGTTTCCATGATTGCACTGCAGCCTACAAGCAGAACAGCAGCAGAAAAGGAAAGCCTGATTTTCATAAAAGACACATGATCAGTCCAGTTATCAGATATGTCACCAAGGACTTACCCTGATCTGCTCAGTTCTTATAGAAACTGTAATGATACTATGGAACCACATAGCACAGTAGTCTGTCAGACTCTATATCACGAGTTAGATCCAGGGCGTACTGTAACAACTATATATGACTGGGTTAGATCCAGGGGCGTACTGTAACTACTATATATGACTGGGTTAGATCCAGGGCGTACTGTAACAACTATATATGACTGGGTTAGATCCAGGGCGTACTGTAAAAACTATATATGACTGGGTTAGATCCAGGGCGTACTGTAACAACTATATATGACTGGGTTAGATCCAGGGCGTACTGTAACTACTACTATATGACTGGGTTAGATCCAGGGCGTACTGTAACAACTATATATGACTGGGTTAGATCCAGGGCGTACTGTAAAACTATATATGACTGGGTTAGATCCAGGGCGTACTGTAACTACTATATATGACTGGGTTAGATCCAGGGCGTACTGTAACTACTATATATGACTGGGTTAGATCCAGGGCGTACTGTAACTACTATATATGACTGGGTTAGATCCAGGGCGTACTGTAACAACTATATATGACTGGGTTAGATCCAGGGCGTACTGTAACAACTATATATGACTGGGTTAGATCCAGGGCGTACTGTAACTACTATATATGACTGGGTTAGATCCAGGCGTACTGTAACAACTATATATGACCGGGTTAGATCCAGGGTGTACTGTAACAACTATATATGACTGGGTTAGATCCAGGGCGTACTGTAACAACTATATATGACCGGGTTAGATCCAGGGCGTACTGTAACTATATATGACTGGGTTAGATCCAGGGCGTACTGTAACAACTACATATGACTGGGTTAGATCCAGGGCGTACTGTAACAACTACATATGACTGGGTTAGATCCAGGGTGTACTGTAACAACTACATATGACTGGGTTAGATCCAGGGCGTACTGTAACTATATATAACCGGGTTAGATCCAGGGCGTACTGTAACAACTATATATGACTGGGTTAGATCCAGGGCGTACTGTAACAACTATATATGACTGGGTTAGATCCAGGGCGTACTGTAACAACTATATGACTGGGTTAGATCCAGGGCGTACTGTAACAACTATATATGACTGGGTTAGATCCAGGGCGTACTGTAACAACTATATATGACTGGGTTAGATCCAGGGCGTACTGTAACAACTACATATGACTGGGTTAGATCCAGGGCGTACTGTAACAACTATATATATGACCGGGTTAGATCCAGGGCGTACTGTAACAACTATATATGACCGGGTTAGATCCAGGGCGTACTGTAACTACTACATATGACCGGGTTAGATCCAGGGCGTACTGTAACAACTATATATGACTGGGTTAGATCCAGGGCGTACTGTAACAACTATATATGACTGGGTTAGATCCAGGCGTACTATAACAACTATATAATACTGGGTTAGATCCAGGGCGTACTGTAACAACTATATATGACTGGGTTAGATCCAGGGTGTACTGTAACTATATGACTGGGTTAGATCCAGGGCGTACTGTAACTATATATGACTGGGTTAGATCCAGGGCGTACTGTAACTATATATGACTGGGTAAGATCCAGGGTGTACTGTAACAACTATTTAAGACTGGGTTAGATCCAGGGCATACTGTAACAACTATATATGACTGGGTTAGATCCAGGGCGTACTGTAACTACTATATATGACTGGGTTAGATCCAGGGCGTACTGTAACAACTATATGACTGGGTTAGATCCAGGGCGTACTGTAACTACTATATATGACTGCTTAGATCCAGGGCGTACTGTAACTACTATATATGACTGGGTTAGATCCAGGGCGTACTGTAACTATACATGACTGGGTTAGATCCAGGGCGTACTGTAACTACTATATATGACTGGGTTAGATCCAGGCGTACTGTAACTATACATGACTGGGTTAGATCCAGGGCGTACTGTAACTACTATATGACTGGGTTAGATCCAGGGCGTACTGTAACAACTATAGCGCTAGGTTAGACTCTCTGCCTATAATAATTCATCTTGAGATACTGGGCTATGATAGGCGGTGTCTCGGTTCTGTTTAGACAAGTCTCTCCATTTCATTGATTCCTGTATCTATCCAACTCCCCCTCCCCTGCCTGGAAAATGCCGGTTCCCCAGCTCTCTCCTTCTCCTTCAAATCAGTCCTTTCTTTATCTACTTGATCACACTCATAATATGCTACTACCTCTCTCTTCCCTCTCTCTCTCAGCAGTAAGTGCAGGCCATGTGCCTCAGACATGTCTTGACAGTAGAGATGGAGGAATGGAAAAAGTGAGTGATTCTGGGGCATTCCAGCCCGGCAAATTCCCCCTCCTTTAGGTCTGAACTGGAACACTGATCCCCGGACAGAACCCGACTGGAACACTGATCCCGGGACAGAACCCGACTGGAACACTGATCCCTGGGCAGAACCCGACTGGAACACTGATCCCTGGGACAGAACAAGACTGGAACACTGATCCCTGGGCAGAACCCGACTGGAACACTGATCCCTGGGCAGAACAAGACTGGAACACTGATCCCTGGGACAGAACCCGACTGCTGATCCCTGACAGAACCTGACTGGAACACTGTCCCTGGGCAGAACAAGACTGGAACACTGATCCCTGGGCAGAACCCGACTGGAACACTGATCCCTGGGACAGAACCCGACTGGAACACTGATCCCTGGGCAGAAAACCGATCCCTAGTCTGGAAGTTGCTCCCGGGACAGAACCCGGCTGATCCAAGAACCCGTCAGTTTTGAATTTCTCCCCTAATAACACTAACAGAACCCGACTAGGATTTGGTAATGGGTAAGCTGATCCTAGAGCAACTTCTCAGTTATTATGACCCACTTAAACCCTTTTTTTGATTTTCTGATTATGACCCATCAAATTCTAGCCACAGTCCTGAGATGAGTCTCTGTCCCAATAAGAGCTGGCCATGATGCCCACCATTTGGGAACATCTGTCTAAGCCCATTCTCCACTCCTCTCCACTCCAGCTCCAATGGGCTTTACTGCTTTCACTGTTCAGTTCAAAGTACAATTACACAGCCGAATGAGGTGGCTATAAGACTGTGGTGATTAAGCAATGATTAGGATATTAAAACAGCAATCTGAAGAAACTCTTACTGCCGAGAGACTACAGCACCCCAAGGAGAGGAATAACTACAGCTCAGCGCACCGAGGAGAAGAATAACTCCAACCCGGCGCCCTGAGGAGAGGAAGGAATAACTCCAGCCAGGCGCCCCGAGGAGAGGAATAACTACAGCCCGGCGCCCCGAGAGGAATAACTCCAGCCCGCGCCCCGAGGAGAGGAATAACTCAGCCCGGCGCCCGAGGAGAGGAATAACCCAGCCAGGCGCCGGAGGAGGAGGAAGAGGAATAACTCCAGCCCGGCGCCCCGAGGAGAGGAATAACTACAGCCCGGCGCCCCGAGGGAAGGAATAACTACAGCCCGGCGCGCCCCGAGGAGAGGAATAACTCCAGCTCCGCGCCCCGAGGAGAGGAATAACTACAGCCCGGCGCCCGAGGAGAGGAATAACTACAGGCCCGGCGCCCGAGGAGAGGAATAACTACAGCCCGGCGCCCCGGAGAGGAGCCCGGCGCCCCGAGGAATAACTACAGCCCGGCGCCCGAGGAGAGAATAACTACAGCCAGGCGCCCGAGGAGAGGAATAACTACAGCCCGGCGCCCCCGAGCCCGGCGCCCCGAGGAGAGGAATAACTCCAGCCCGGCGCCCCCCGAGGAGAGGAATAACTACAGCCCGGCCCAGCCCGGCACCCCGAGGAGAGGAATAACTACAGCCCCGAGCGCCCCCGAGGAGAGGAATAACTCCAGCCCGGCGCCCCCGAAGGAGAGGAATAACTCCAGCCCGGCGCCCCAAGGAGAGGAATAACTCCAGCCCGGCGCCCGAGGAGAGGAATAACTACAGCCCGGCGCCCGAGGAGAATAACTCCAGCCCGGCGCCCCTGAGGGATAACTACAGCCCGGCGCCCCGAGGAGAGGAATAACAGCAGCCCGCCCGCGCCCCAGCCCGGCGCCCCCCCGAGGAGAGGAATAACTCCAGCCCGGGCGCCCGAGGAGAGGAATAACCCAGCCCGGCGCCCCCGAGGAGAGGAATAACCCCAGCCCGGCGCCCGAGGAGAGGGCCCGGCGCCCGAGGAGAGGAATAACTCCCGGCGCCCCGAGGAGAGGAATAACCCAGCCCGGCGCCCCGAGGAGAGGAATAACCATAGCTCTGTAACTCCAGCCCGCGCCCTGGTATGTCTGTGTGTTTGTCTTACTAGAGGGTGGGACTGTGTGCTTTCAGAGTATAACATAACAAACCTAGTATGTGTGTTTCTCAACCCAAACAAGACCAACAGCAGAGGCATGGGTCAAGCATCAGAAATGGATGGCCGCTCAGGAAATGAAACACCCCTCTCAACTGTACTAAAATCAGAGTAAATAAAAAGCTGAAATATTGAAAGAAGCACACCGTGAAGATAGAAAAGATACATTTAATGTGACTAATTATGAATGTCAAGTAACTTTCACAGACGGACTGACAGACAGACACAGAAAGAGATCAGTGTGCTGCCTGCACCACTACAAAAACAAACCAAGAAGACATCTCACAATAACTGTCCATGTATGTAGGTTGAATTTTAAACGTAGCTACAACCTTGTAATGACAACAGACACATGAACACACACACACACAGCACAGGGCTCAGCATATTGTCACACACAACCTCAAAACACACAACCTCAAAACAACCCAGTGACGCGCAGAGACAAAGAGCAACCTCTAATTCCGTCTAGAACTGGATCTGCCAAATACGTCACTAGACACAGATCGAGGGTCAGATTTGCTTCCCCCCCCCCAGTCATAACGTTGAAAGGGGATGTCTCCTCGACCACTTATCAGTTTCCGGGTCACGGAGGAAAGGACGAATTAAGGAGGACATACTTTTGCTCAAATGAGAAAAAGGCCATTTGACTAATCAAAGAGCAAGACAGGACCAGGGTAGGGGAAATTCAAACCATACTACTACCATATTGCTGTAAGACAACATGGTTAGGACAACGGCAAGGCCGATACACAACATCTATGTACAGCCTAGAAGAGAGGTTAGGAAGCTAACGCTATCACTAGAGCAGCCTGACCTCCAGCTACAGAACTAGCCCCAGGGTAAGGACACACTAGGCCACTCAAACCCCATGTGCCCCTAACCATGGCAACCACGTCACATGACCAGTAGGCCAATGACAATGCCAGACAGTGTGTAAACCTCATGACCACTTCCTGATGGCTGAAAAGTCTAAACAAACACAGGGTCCATACAGTGGGGAAGGGCGCTCAGAGTGTTACAGACAACAACAACAAAAAGTGTGTAGAATCTGTCCCACTTCACAGTATGAGAGTAGAAGACAATATCGTGACTTGGTTGTTAAAGGCAGAGTACTGAAGGCTACACACCTTTAAAGTACGCTACTGTTACATAGCATTTATAACGTCTCAGTTCGAAAAACTAAAATACATTTTCTACCCTAGACGGCTCTGAACTGTTCACGTCACTCAACAGAACCCTGTTTGGTAACGATGAGAGGAAGTGACACTTTCACCCTCTCCTTTCTACAGGAAGAGAAGAATGAATAAAGAGAAAACAGGAAGTCTAGACTACACACAGTCTAGCCTTCTCCTCTCTAAAAGGGTACATTCTTCTGCTATCATGTGTTTACACCGTAGCAGGGGTTGTGGTAGGGGCAGCACAGAGGGGGGGATACATATCTGGCAAAGACCTTTCTGACACACAGTAACATTGGCCATACTGTAGGAGCTTGGGTTTACAGACAGACAGAAGAGAGACACTGTAACGTGGCCATACTGTAGGAGCTTGGGTTTGGGCAGAGACACTGTAACATTGGCCATACTGCCAAAGACTTGGGTTTACAGACAGACAGAGAGACTGCGCAGTATGGCCATACTGTAGGAGCTTGGGTTTACAGACAGACAGAAGGCCTTGCATCGTGTGGCCATACAGGAGGCTTGAGTTCCCAGACAGACAGAGAGACACACTGTAACGTGGCCATACTGTAGGAGCTTAGGTTTACAGACAGACAGAAAACACCTGTAACATGGCCATACTGTAGGAGCTTGGGTTTACAGACAGACAGAGAGACACACTGTGTGAGTTGGGTTTACAGACAGACAGAGAGAGACACACTGTAACATGGCCATACTGTAGGAGCTTGGGTTTACAGACAGACAGAGAGACACACTGTAACATGGCCATACTGTAGGAGCTTGGGTTTACAGACATACAGAGACACTGTAACGTGGCCATACTGTAGGAGCTTGGGTTTACAGACAGACAGAGACACTGTAACGTGGCCATACTGTAGGAGCTTGGGTTTACAGACAGACAGAGACACACACTGTAACGTGGCCATACTAGCAGGAACTTAAGGTTGCAGAGGGCAGAAATGCCTCATGGCACCCTGTGGAACCCCTGAAGGTTCTGAATAGAGACACTATTAACGTGGCCATACTGTAGGAGCTTGGGTTTACAGGCAGAAGGCCACACTGCGTGGCCACCTGAGCTTGGTTACAGACAGAGAGACACACAGTAACGTGGCCATGTAGGAGCAGGTTTCTGGTGAGGAATGTATGGCCATACTGTAGGAGCTTGGGTTTACAGACAGAGAGACACTGTAACGTGGCCATACTGTAGGAGCTTGGGTTTACAGACAGAGAGACACTGTAACGTGGCCATACTGTAGGAGCTTGGGTTTACAGACAGAGAGACACACAGTAACGTGGCCATACTGTAGGAGCTTGGGTTTACAGACATACAGAGACACACTGTAACGTGGCCATACTGTAGGAGCTTGGGTTTACAGACAGAGAGACACTGTAACGTGGCCATACTGTAGGAGCTTGGGTTTACAGACAGAAAGACACACAGTAACGTGGCCATACTGTAGGAGCTTGGGTTTACAGACAGAGAGACACTGTAACGTGGCCATACTGTAGGAGCTTGGGTTTACAGACATACAGAGACACACTGTAACGTGGCCATACTGTAGGAGCTTGGGTTTAAAGACAGACAGAGACACACTGTAACGTGGCCATACTGTAGGAGCTTGGGTTTACAGACATACAGAGAGACACCGTAGCATTGGCCATACTGTAGGATCTTAGGTTTACAGACAGAGAAAAGACACACTGTAACGTGGCCATACTGCAAGGAGCTTGGGTTTACAGACAGAGAGACACTGTAGCATTGGCCATTCTGTGGAGGCTTGGGTTTACAGACAGACAGAAGACACCTACTACATTGACATACATTCCAGGCAGGTTTGACAGACAGAGGAACCTGTAGCATGGCCATGTGGGCTTGGGTTTACAGAGAGACAGAGAGACACACTGTAACGTGGCCATGCTGTAGGGCTTGGGTTTACAGACAGACAGAGACAGAGAAACTGTCTTGGCCTACTGTAGGAGCTTGGGTTTACAGACAGACAGGACACACTAGCGTGGCCATACTGTAGGAGCTTGGGTTTGACAGACAGAGAGACACACACTGTAACATGGCCATACTGTAGGAGCTGGGTTTACAGACAGACAGAGAGACACACTGTAACGTGGCCATACTGTAGGAGCTTGGGTTTTACAGACAGAGAGACACTGTAACATGGCCATACTGTAGGGCTTGGGTTTACTGAGATACAGAGACACACTGTAACGTGGCCATACTGTAGGAGCTTGGGTTTACAGACAGAGACACACTGCGTGGCCCTTTGTAGGAGCTTGGGTTTACAGACAGAGAGACACACAGTAGTGGCCATACTGTAGAACTTGGGTTTACAGACATACAGAGACACACTGTAACGTGGCCATACTGTAGGAGCTTGGGTTTACAGACAGAACACTGTAACGTGGCCATACTGTAGGAGCTTGGGTTTACAGACAGAAAGACACACAGTAACGACGGCCATACTGTAGGAACACTTGGGTTTACAGACAGAGAGACACTGTAACGTGGCCATACTGTAGGAGCTTGGGTTTACAGACATGCAGAGACACACTGTAACGTGGCCATACTGTAGGAGCTTGGGTTTAAAGACAGACAGAGACACACTGTAACATTGGCCATACTGTAGGAGCTTAGGTTTTACAGACATACAGAGGGGAACACCGTAACGTATGGCCATACTGCCCAGGATCTTGGGTTTACCAGACAGAAAGACACACTGTAACGTGGCCATACTGTAGGAGCTTGGGTTTACAGACAGAGAGACACTGTAACGTGGCCATTCTGTAGGAGCTTGGGTTTTACAGACAGACAGAGAGACACTGTAACGTGGCCATACTGTAGGAGCTTGGGTTTACAGACAGACAGAGAGACACTGTAACGTGGCCATACTGTAGGAGCTTGGGTTTACAGAGAGACACACTGTAACGTGGCCATACTGTAGGAGCTTGGGTTTACAGACAGAGAAAGAGACACTGTAACGTGGCCATACTGTAGGAGCTTGGGTTTACAGACAGACAGAGAGACACACTGTAACGTGGCCATACTGTAGGGAGCTTGGGTTACAGACAGACAGAGAGAGACACACTGTAACGTGGCCATACTGTTAGGAGCTTGGGTTTACAGACAGAGAAAAGACACACTGTAACGTGGCCATACTGTAGGAGCTTGGGTTTTACAGACAGACAGAGACACTGTAACGTGGCCATACTGTAGGAGCTTGGGTTTACAGACAGAGACACACTGTAACGTGGCCATACTGTAGGAGCTTGGGTTTACAGACAGACAGAGAGACACTGTAACGTGGCCATACTGTAGGAGCTTGGGTTTACAGACAGAGACACACTGTAACGTGGCCATACTGTAGGAGCTTGGGTTTACAGAGAGACAGAGAGACACTGTAACGTGGCCATACTGTAGGAGCTTGGGCTTACAGAGAACACTGTAACGTGGCCATACTGTAGGAGCTTGGGTTTACAGACAGAGAGACACTAACGTGGCCATACTGTAGGAGCTTGGGTTTACAGACAGAGAGACACTGTAACGTGGCCATACTGTAGGAGCTTGGGTTTACAGAGAGACAGAGAGAGACACTGTAACGTGGCCATACTGTAGGAGCTTGGGTTTACAGACAGAGAGACACTGTAACGTGGCCATACTGTAGGAGCTTGGGTTTACAGAGAGACAGAGACACACTGTAACGTGGCCATACTGTAGGAGCTTGGGTTTACAGACAGAGAGACACTAACGTGGCCATACTGTAGGAGCTTGGGTTTACAGAGAGACAGAGAGAGACACTGTAACGTGGCCATACTGTAGGAGCTTGGGCTTACAGAGAGAACACTGTAACGTGGCCATACTGTAGGAGCTTGGGTTTACAGACAGAGAGAGACACACTGTAACGTGGCCATACTGTAGGAGCTTGGGTTTACAGACAGAGAGACACTAACGTGGCCATACTGTAGGAGCTTGGGTTTACAGACAGACAGAGGCAGACAGAGAGAGACAGACAGAGACACACAGAGAGAGAGAGAGAGAGAGAGAGAGATCCACCCACAGCGCAGTAGCTCACGGTGACCTGCCTCTGTCTGTCTATCTGTCTCATTGTGTTTTAGCCGACTAAGGCCTGAGGCTACAAGTCTTTCATTAAGCAAGGAGATTCACTCAGGCACAGCTATAGGTTCCAACATGTAGACTACATGCTAAATGCTAGCCGTGTAGCTAACTGAAACTACCATAGACAAGACTGTTGAGGGTAGCAAGTAACAATGTGACAAAATTGTGCAGTTAATGAGAAGGAAAAAAAAGACAATGAATGTAAAATGCCAGGGCAAACCGATACTCTCGCTCAGTCTAGAAGACACACAGCCAAACCCACACCAACATCCCAGACCGACAAAACCCACACCAACATCCCAGACCGACAAAACCCACACCAACATCCCAGACCGACAAAACCCACACCAACATCCCAGACCGACAAAACCCACACCAACATCCCAGACCGACAAAACCCACGCCAACATCCCAGACCGACAAAACCCACACCAACATCCCAGACCGACAAAACCCACGCCAACATCCCAGACCGACAAAACCCACACCAACATCCCAGACCGACAAAACCCACACCAACATTCCAGACCGACAAGACCCACACCAACATTCCAGACCGACAAAACCCACACCACCATCCCAGACCAACAAAACACACACCAACAAAACACACACCAACATCCCAGACCAACAAAACCCACACCGACATCCCAGACCAACCAAAACACACACCAACAAAACACACACCAACATCCCAGACCAACAAAACACACACCAACATCCCAGACCAACAAAAGGCACAATGTGACAATTAGATTGACAAGGCATATTCACCTCTTGTTTGTAAAGTCTGTTTATATACTACTGGGTCCCAGCCTGTTGGACAAACACTTTGGCAGGAATGGTTTGGAACTGTGACATTTCTCTCTCTCATTCACACATACACACACAGTATCCCTCTAGCCTAGGTCACAAGACTGAAGGCAGAACAGGATAAATGACAAGGCCTGTGTCAACTATTAAGCAACCTGCAGACCTATATGAAAAGGTTTACACATGCATGGTTATACACACACACACACACACACACACACACACACATATCCAGAGGGTGCATGCACACACCCAAATATGTACACACATGCAAGGCCAATCTTCTTGTTGTTTCCCTTGTTCACACTGTGCTGCAGTCAGATCACACCGTGCTGCAGTGAGCCAGATCACACCGTGCTGCAGTGAGCCAGATCACACCGTGCTGCAGTCAGATCACACAGTGCTGCAGTCAGATCACACAGTGCTGCAGTCAGGATCACACCGCAGGCTGCAGTGAGCCAGGATCACACCGTGCTGCAGTGAGCCAGATCACACCGTGCTGCAGTGGGCCAGATCACACCGTGCTGCAGTGAGCCAGATCACACCGTGCTGCAGTGAGCCAGATCACACCGTGCTGCAGTGAGCCAGATTACACCGTGCTGCAGTGAGCCAGATCACACCGTGCTGCAGTGAGCCAGATCACACCGTGCTGCAGTGAGCCAGATCACACCGTGCTGCAGTGAGCCAGATCACACCGTGGCTGCAGTGAGCCAGATCACATCGTGCTGCAGTGAGCCAGATCACACCGTGCTGCAGTGAGCCAGATCACACCGTGCTGCAGTGAGCCAGATCACACCGTGCTGCAGCCAGATCACACCGTGCTGCAGTGAGCCAGATCACACCGTGCTGCAGTGAGCCAGATCACACCGTGCTGCAGTGAGCCAGATCACACCGTGCTGCAGTGAGCCAGATCACACCGTGCTGCAGTGAGCCAGATCACACCGTGCTGCAGTGAGCCAAGATCACATCGTGCTGCAGTGAGCCAGATCACACCGTGCTGCAGTGAGCCAAGATCACACCGTGCTGCAGTGAGCCAGATCACACCGTGCTGCAGCCAGATCACACCGTGCTGCAGTGAGCCAGATCACATCGTGCTGCAGTGAGCCAGATCACATCGCGGCTGCAGTGAGCCAGATCACACCGTGCTGCAGTGAGCCAAGATCACACCGTGCTGCAGCCAGATCACACCGTGCTGCAGTGAGCCAGATCACACCGTGCTGCAGTGAGCCAGATCACACCGTGCTGCAGTGAGCCAGATCACACCGTGCTGCAGTGAGCCAGATCACACCGTGCTGCAGTGAGCCAGATCACACCGTGCTGCAGTGAGCCAGATCACACCGTGCTGCAGTGAGCCAGATCACACCGTGCTGCAGTGAGCCAGATCACACCGTGCTGCAGTGAGCCAGATCAGGATAGTCCCTGTTGGTAAACACCCCTCTAGCTCAGCCTCACTGTCCAACACACCTCCATTATTCCCACCTTCACACCACCACTCCCTCTCACTGTACACAACCTTCAGTGTTACCTTTGACCTCATTTCTACATTATATCACTGATGAGAGTATTAAAATGGCACCGTTTACAAACCCATTTATACAGTTTAGCTGT